>NC_058406.1:156394573-156536206 GCF_002201575.2 Neomonachus schauinslandi
GAAGGAAGGAAGGAAGGAAGGAAGGAAGGAAGGAAGGAAGGAAGGAAACCAAAGTATTGAAATGAGATACTTTAAGGAAGAACCTCAACTAGTGCCCTTGAAAATCACTTTAAATTAATAGTTACTCTCTCCATTAGAGTTGGATCGAATTGTATTGTAATCATATTCAAAGACTTCTTAGGGAAACTCAAATTTTAAAGTGGTCTCACTTTGATCATAGTGAGCTAAGTTATCAGTTATATGAGGACAAATAATTTCATTCCAAATTGCTCAATCAAATTTAATCAGCCAGACCCAAAAAGCATTCATGAACATTTTCCTAAAATGTGAATCTGAATTGACTTAGAATTTTATGATGTTCTTTTAAAACATATTGATTGACATATTCTTGATCAGAACTTTAGACTATCAACACATTCATTTCCTTCATAAAATATTGAGGAAATTTTACGTAAATTGAACCAATTTTATTGTAAAGTTTACCATTACGCTTGAGACTTGTGTAACATGAGGAAGTGCATAAGCCAGTGAGAGTGAGATAACTATTCTGATTCTGTACCTGTGATGTACTCTAAGTAGAAGAGACTGGACATGATGTGTAATTTTAAACTATGCTCTGAGAAATGGTAGAAACTTTAATTTTCACAAAGGCTGATTTATGCCTAAAACTGTTACCATAATCCCCAATACCAAATGTGTTTTCCTTCAGACAGGCTCATTATCTTCATTGCTTATATATCTTAATAAAAATAAATTTTAACAATTTGAACTTATAATTGAATGTATATCAAAGAAATGTCACCTGCATCTATTTTAGATGGAGGGGTGGTTCATGTAACATTTCATTTGGACATGTTCCACTGCCAAAATCTTTCACAACCACTGGCCTAGAAGATATCTTGGGGCTGTCTGAGCTCTGTGACATGGTTATCTCTTCTGAGCTGGTGTCCTGGTTCCTCCTGTGCTCCGTTCCAGAGTTTTGTCTTTCCTGGAATCCAGGAAGCTTTAGGAACTCGAGTCCTGCTTTCTAAAAGTTCTTTGCTTTCTAAAAGTTCTTTGTGGCCAGATAAATTATACATCTGAGCAGAGCTTCCTCTTTTCTCTTTTACTTCTTCTCTGCATTATTTAGCTATCTTTGGTTATAAGTGACAAAACATCAAGAAAAAGGAAAAAAAGGGAAAATTTTGGAGTGATGATAGAATATCTAACTAAATTACCAAGTTTTGGGAAAGCTAGTGATTATGGGCTTCAGGAACAACTGGATCCTGGTGCTGAATTCTGCCAGACTCCCTGGTTAATTGTGGTCACTCAATATATATATTTGTCACATGACTGAATGAACACTTCATCTCTCCTTTATGCTTATTGACCTCGTTTGTCTCTTTTGCCAATGTCCAGCTTTCTCCCTATTGAAGATATGAATAGTGATGTCTCTTGAATTCCATTAGTTGCTTCTCACTCTTACATCCACCTACATAACTGATCCTCCTTGCACAGTAAGAAGCAATGGATGATATGATTGTTTCATTTTATGTGTCAGAACACTGATTGCACCTCTATTAAGTGCCATATCCAAAATTATAACCTAGTATAACTCAAGTATCCTCCCCACAGAACTCCTAATACTGGGAATAATTTAGATTGAAGATCTGCCACCCCACAGTCTCCTAGCCCCTCATACTCCAGGGAGCTGTCATCTATCTGGAAGTATAAGGCAGTTTTTCCCACTGTCAGGTCTTGAACATCAGATGACTGAAATAACACTAGTAGTTATTAGGCATTGGAGGGAGCCTTTTAATATGAGAGGAGGAACGTTTACACCAGATGGTGTAGGTTCATGTTCCCCATTTCCCACAACCTTTCCCATCAAAATTATGATGTACTCAGCTTAGTGAATCCTTTAGATAGTCAGCCTGGTGTGTAGGCTTAATCCTGCAGGTACACAGCTTAGCAACTAGTACAAAGAAACTTCACTTAAATAGTGTTCCTTAAAGTCTGGAGTGGAGGAGACTTGATAATGGCCTAGGGCAGGTACAGATTTAGGTAATACACAGCAAATCACATTCTTAAGATTGCATGACTAAAGGTGATGCAATGGAAACCAGTCATATCCAAGCAAGGTGAGGACCTGAAAGCAATGGGGTGGTAGGACAAGACGCAACCAAGACCTCGAACACACTTGGAGATTCATGATCTCTGACCCTCACCACGTGTGGACAACAGAATACCTTGAAAAGAATCTCTCTCACCATCAGGGTATTTTTCCAACCTAGGTAGGTAAATATTTGGCATCCCAACTATGGTTTTCTCTCAAATTTTGGAATTTCATATAGCACGGATTCAGCCTCCCCAAAGACATTAACTATCTTTGGCCATACAATGCTAACTTATGCAGAAGAAATCTATAGGCCCAGCTTGGGTCAGGAACTCACTTTTGAACCAGTCAGCTATGTCCAGTGGTGAGGTGGTGTCTCTGGCTTAATTTGGTTCAGATGCTCACATTTTGTTGAACTGGTACAGGCAAGGGAGACAGAGTTAAATAGCAATATGCTGTGTACTTGCCTCTTCCCTCAGGCTTTAGACTCTCTGAGATCACAGACTGCATTTTATTCCAATTCTCTAGCATTATGCTAGGGGCGTAGTTGATGTCAAATGAAATGTCATGATTTGATTTTTGAGTTTTCTGTTATGCATTTGGGTTAACATTCCAGCAAACATCACAGCATATTATACAGTTTCATATGTATTTCAAAGACCACAGACCTCATAATGATTTCAATTTGTATACAAGTTGAGGCTAAGCCCCCATTACACTCTCCAAGGAATACATACCAAGGCCTTACATAGTTATGCTCCCTGATCCTATAATTTTAATTGCATCCCCCAGGAGCCCAGCTTGACATCCAGTTTGATTTGTACATAGAAGCTTCCCTAAGGCAGGCAACTCCAATGAATTTTAAAATCTATCTTCCCTGATAAGCCAATGGAACAATTTTTTTTAACAAAGAGAACTTTGTAATTTTTCCAGAAAATGACTTTGCTTATATTTTCTTTCTTTAATATTTCATGTGTTTTATGTATTGTTTCTGGGAAGTAGCTCTTGATCATTTTCAATGTTTATTTCTGAATATTTAATTTGTCATTTCAGTACTTTTATTTTTATTTCTTTTCCACATGTTCTTACCCTTCTCCTTGGAAACCAAAATGTTTACAGGCAAGAAAACAATCACTGTTTCAGAAGACAGTCCAATGAAAGTCACAATTGCCAAATTAAATTCAGTTCTTCCTAAAGGCCTGGAGACATCTTAAGGTCAAGCATGAAGAGAAGTCAAAAAGTTCCTTTTTTTTTATAATTCTATCTTCCCTTCCTATTTAGGATGACCTGACAGGTAGAGCTGCTTCTGTAACCAATATGTGTCATTTTGCACAAAAATCCTACCCTTTCTTTTTGGTGCTATTTGCCAGGCTTACAGATAGAAAATCAAGCATTTCTCTGACGTACAGAATTCACCAGGTTTTACTGTTGTTAATGTGTGGAGACCTATAAACTCCAAACAAGGAATTGGTCATGAATTTAAAGATAAACTTATAAAGTTTAAAAAACCAGTTTACCCTTCAAGATGGAATCAATATTGGAGCAACATAAAATGTTGAGGTTAGCTCTCTGCAGTCATGGTGACCTCCTCATTTAGTACTAACCACGTGCTAAGCATAATTCATGTACCTTTCTCAACTTCCTCTTATGTTGAAAATATCGATTACTCTTTTGTGCCTCCATTTCCTCATCTATAAAGTGATGACAGTAACTACCTAATAGGGTTACTCTGAAGATTGATCATAGAACATTGTTCCTAGCACTTAGTTTCAATAATCACTATGCTATTTTTACTGGATTCTAGGGGAGAGAAATGGTATTTGCCTACCACCATTGTCTAGAAGAGGAGCAAATTTAATAATTTCTATGGACTACAAAAATTTACATAGGTGATGAATGGCAATCAGGATCTCATAAGTTGATTGCAGCTTTTCTTAAGAACATTAACTTTATTCGATTCTATGCCCACCAAACAATATTTTAGAGTTGTTACATGTGATTGGGCTGCACAACTCTAAGGACATCGTTTGCATTGTAGTTTGGATGAATGGGGTCCCTACCAGTTCTGTGTACAACCTGCACATTCTACAAGGTAGTCCTGCTTCTTATGTACTCATTTGGAACTCACCCAAAGGCAGAATGAGATTTTCTGGGACTTTCAGGTTCATGAGTTTGCTTCATGTGGCTCAGTGCTGTAAATTCTTACCATCTCTAAATGAACTGATGTGATCAAGTCACTAAATTTGAAAATCTGAGCAAGGAATTATTAATCCATAGTGGCCCAACTTAACAATAACAATACTCTGAGATCCACCTCAACATCAAGCTGACTTCTCTCTCATCATTTTTGTTTTGTTTTGTTTTTTGCACAATGTTATTAGCAAACTTTACTGAACACTACCTACATAGTGTACTAGTCTAGGTCAGGTCCTGGCTTGATAGAGGTAAAGAAAGCAAATATGGAACTTTATTATCTGAACAGTGTTATCACCCTAGGTTATAGATATCTAGTAGACTTATGTAAGTGGAATATAGCATTGTTACCCCTCCAATGTGTCTTAATGAGGGTGTTATAGAATTTGGGGTGAGATGTTTCTCCATCGTCTGGGAATGTCACATATAAATGAATAGGATCCCTGGTCTTCAGGCTCTAATTTCAGTTAGCAAGGTCCTGTCATTGTGACAACGAACATGGCCCTAAGACATTTCCAAATATTCTAGTTGGGAGAGGGTGGTACTAATTTTTCTTGACCCCCTCCCCCCCCCGCCCTCCACCTTGCTGAGAGCTACTGGGATAGAAATTCATCCATACTCTGCAGTAACTTAATTCTAGGATGTACAGAGAAATGGGGGAAACCATGTATCTTTCTTTGTATCTTCCCCCCTGAATGCTTTGATAATATGGTTGGATCATAATGAGATCCTCTATTTGGTTTTTTTCCCTTAAATAAAGTGCTTTGTCACAGTTTTGAACTTTCTTGGTCGGTATAATGATAAGATGTTTTATCTACATTCAAAGTCTTCTGTCTTCTTGGTTTAATTTTTTTATATAAAATCAATAGACAATGTCAAATATGATGTGATAGAAAATATAAGAGATGGTGTTGGTTGGTCTTTAAGCTCATTTAATTCTATTACCAATAAGCAATGTTGACAAATAATAAAATATATTATTTTAATATAATTAAATAAAACAAAATTTATTGATCATTTATTGATCACTTGCTCTCTAAGCAAATATTTTGTTTTTATTTTATTAATAGGGGACTTTAACCAATATTCTCATTACCTTTTGACTTTTCTTTTTCTTTTCCTATAACTTCTTTCTTCCTTCACTACATTTTTTACTTTCTTTTCTGATGTTTTAATTGTTTTTTTAATTAAATTTTTAAAAAAAATTCATAATTTTGTTTAAATTATGTTCCAAACATATAGATGAGGTTGAGCAAAGAGGAATTATCAATGTGAAATATTGAACATTTGGGTTCTTTCTTTCTTATTTAGAATATTGAGTCAGTAATTCTTAGATAAAGCATGTAATCTTATTTTATTTCAAGAGTCCAATCTGCCAAATGGGGATAATTATATCTGTAGCATGATTTTTTTCATTTGGGATAAAGTTAGTACTTTAAATACTAACTACTAACTAACTACTAAGTACTAACTTTATCCCAAATGAAAAAAATAATCCTAGTATCGTACTTTGACCTTTGCATATATAAATTCTGTATATGTATATGGTAAGCTTACTTTTATAAAGATGAGTTTAACTGCATTACTTTTAACTTCTTACTGTGTGGATTCTTTGAACCAGATGCATGCCTGGTGCATCAGACACAATTTAATGTACAATGTGTGTTAAAAAGGTATGCACACATAAACTCTACAGCTGCCTCATGCCTTGCTTTGTTGGCTTTCTAATTACTTGGCAATTGCTGAATGAGCAAATGCTCAAAGCTCATTAATTTTCTTCTGCTATTACTTTCTAATACTTTTCAGAAAGCTTATAATTTTCTTGTCTAAATGTTTCAAGTATTAGGAGCCATTTCTGAAGTTGAAATGATAATATAAATAGCTATGAAAATTATCCCAGTAACCAGATATCTTTTGCACTTAGGAGCATTCACCACAAGCAATTTTGCTCCAATAGCTAGGGAATGTCAGTGACCAAATATTAAAGCATTTTGTGTCCCTTTCATTCATTGTATTCAAGTCCCAGTCTGCTGAAGAAACAGCTATAAGCTTTAATTTTAGCTTTCCATTGGCCTTGAGAGATGCATTAACTTTGCAGCTAATTGCATGTATTTTTAAATAACTCATGTAAGCTCTTCAAACTATAGTTAGCATATGGACTATCACATCTCACAAGATAGCACTTTCTTTGTTCCTTTTCAGCCTGAGATGTGCTGCTGCAATTCTCAAAGTACCCTGCTTGTCCCTGAAGGATATTGTTATCTACATCCATGTCTAACTTCCCATCATGCATCTAAAATTCACTTTTTAGATGGGTTTGCATTCTTTTGGAATCTAGGAAAGTAGCTTTCACTGAGTGTAGAGTAAGAATATATTAAAGAAAATGTTCTAGATTCCAGACAAATTATAGGGAAATCAGAGGTTTAGATGAGTAAAATTAATGTTTTTCCTAAATATCTACGTGATCACCTTTCAGAACTGGGTGGCTTCAAGTGAAAATTTAGAGTTTTAGAAAAATATTTTCAAGCCTACAGGTGTTCATGTTTCTGTTCTCATAAGTCTACCTGCCACTTTGAAGTTGCTCAGTAAGCATTTGCTGAAGGAAAACACGTAATTCAATAGTGAAGAAGTAAGTTCTGGATTTGTACAATGTTTCTATCACTTACTAGCTGTGGAACATGTGACCATCTCACCTCACAAAACCTATTTTCTCCTATGTATAATACACATACCTCTACATATATTATGGATATGTGTAATGCACAGACATATATTAGAGTGCCCCTATCTCATAGGTCCACTGAAAGGATCACATGACCTAATATTCAGTGATCATCTAGCACGGCCCCTGACATATTCGTACTCAACCAAAGTTAGAAAATAGAGAACAAAAATCATAATACTCATAGCAGTTTGCTCAAAAGGTAGGTAGCAGCGTAAGAGCTCATGCTTTCTCTCCACAGCCCTGACTCAACTCTAAATGATTTCAGTGTGTGAATCCCTTTATGCTGAGTTTCTAGTTTTTCAGAAAGGGAATATCAGCAGCTCAATTAGGGTCAAATATCCATCAGTCAGGATGGCCAAAAAAGATAGAGACATGTGATACTGTCATAAGGGCAAAAGCCCATGTTTCAGGACCATTGCCATCAAAAGCAGGAATGATTGAGAACACGGTAGCCATCCCAAGCGTTGTCCAGTGCTGGTACTGTGTTAAGGTGTTGTTGATTTCAGGTAGCAGTTCAGTGTTTTGTTATTGGACTCATTCCTACTTAATGTTCTACTTCTATTATTGACCTGAAGGAGGTCACCTATTAACTCTTACAGTTGGTACCAAATTGTGGGTTAATTTAGAGAGGGTTGCAGAATAAAAGAATGGGGAAAACAAGATTAGAACAAATTTTACATGAATGAGTTAAAGAATCAGGGCTAAACAGCTATAAAACACAAAGCGGGGGGGTGGGGGACACCTGGGTGGCTCAGTTGGTTAAGTGTCGGACTCGATTTTGGCTCAGGTCATGATCCCAGGATCATGAGATGGAGCTCCATGTTGGGCTCCATGCTGGGCATGGAACCTGCTTAAGGTTCTCTATTTCTATCCCTCTCCCTTTTCACTTGCACCCCCTCAAAAAAAAAAAAAAAACCCACAAAGGGGTAGTAGCATCATTAGAGAGAAAAATAGAAGGTGATTTTGACTCTATTAAAGAATGGGGGAAAAGGTTTTATTTTCCATTTTGCTTTGGATATTTTTATGCTTATATTAAATATGGTTGTTCATGCTATTCTAGGAAATTACTTCAAATAAAATAATGAAGCTAAGTTATGAAACAACTCAGTGAGAAATAGGAAGCAACCCAGGGATTCAACCTGTTTCCTTTATTAATATTCAAATAAATCAAATGTTCAATCTTCTGTCTTTCAAACATTTCATAGATCAAGACACATATCAAGAAATGTGTTTGAATTTGAAAATGCTGTTATCAGAAAAGTAAATAGTTATAATATGAACCCAAAACTATGATTTTATTTCATCAATGCAGAATTATTTTATGTCAACAAATAAATTTTTGAAAGTCATGAAAATTTCAATAAAGATTAAAAAGTGTATTTTTCAAGGATAAACTTGAATTTAGGCAATTCAGATCAGAATGGTCTATCTCTATTTTATACCTAGGCCATTGGCCATGGTAATTCATTGACAATGATAAGTATAGCTAAAATGCTTTTTTGTTGTTGTTTTTAGGTTTTTTTTTTTAAGATTTTATTTATTCATTTGAGACAGAAAGAGAGAGAGGGAGAGAGAATAAGCAGTGGTAGAGGCAGAGGGAGAGGGAGAAGCGGATTCCTGCTGAGCCAGGAGCCCAATGTGGGGCTTGATGTGGGGCTCAATCCCAAGACCTAGGGATCATGACCTGAGCCAAAGGCCGACGCTTAACCATCTGAGCCACCCAGGTGCCTCACTAAAATGGTTTGTTAATGTCAAACAGAATATAAAAATATGGACATTTTAAAAATATAAGTATAAAAACTCATTTTGCTTATTTCATACAGATCAAAGTCAAACAGCATTTTTAAAGTGAGATCAAACAATCATTTTGGTAATGGACTTACGGAGTTTTATAATTACAGATTGTAAATAATAATAGTGATTTAGCATTTCCTCTCTACTCAACTGCTAATCTTGCTTAGTTCTCTTCCACAGCCCTGCATTCCCATTTTACATTAGAGGAAAATGAAGCACAGAGAGGTTAAGCAGTTTGCCCTGGACGCCATCAGGAGAGGAGATGTTCCTATTAGAATCCAGGCAGTCTTTCTTCATAATCTATGCTCTTAGCCTCATATCCTAGGATTATTCAGAATATACCCAACCAAATTAAAATAATACACATCCAAACAATAAAGCCTGAAAGTCTTGGCAAAAATACTTTTTCTCTGGCATTGGGAAATTAATATTTATCTCCAAACTACAATTGAATGCTTCCATCTTTTCTCTTACACCATATTCAATTTAAAGACCATTTTGAAACCTGTGTGTTAAAGCATGCTTAATTTACCCAGAAAATTATCCAAGAGTCAATTGTTACTGCAATGTCGGTCTCCAGTTTTGTTGCAACCAAGGTCTTTTGCTGTAAATACTACAAACCTCAAATTGGTGACTCATACATCCAACCTGATTACAACTCAATCTCATTCAGCCACTCTGGATTCTGGAAACCATGCCCAGATGCTCAGCTGCTATTCAGCTATGACTTGAATGGCCAAGTGGTTCAATGAGGAAAATCAGGGTAGAAAAAATTCATTGAAAAAAAATATTAATTCAGAATTTCAGTGCAATTTCTTCATAGACAGTATCAGCTGCTGCACATCTCTGTGATTCTCAAGGGTCAGAACAGTTTCCTACATTTCCCTAATCTTCAGATTAGTCAAACTATGGAAGGATTTTGATCAATTCCCTTTCCTACAAAAACAGAAAAAATCTTAAACTCCAGTGAATCATGGAGTTTAAAACATGAGTCATTTCTTCTAAGTAATACTGAACAGAACACACATTCAAATACAATGGAAGGCAATAGATATAGATACAGATTTAGATATAGATATACATTGTATAATGTGTTTGAACTGAAGAGGTTCTTAGAGGACTTAGTCATAGGTTTCCTAATGTTTGTTTCTGGCTGCAGAAATATTCTATTAAATAAAATCATGGCCTATATATAGCAAGTTTTTAAAGATTCCTTCATGACTGTCTTTCCAACACATTTCATGCCTGCCGAATGGAAGAATGGTTATTAATGCAAGTGGCCAGATTGGTGTATGTTTGCTAACGAGCACAATCATGTGGCTTGTTCTCACTTTCTCTTCTCCATCCAATGAATCTGCTGCTGGTCATTCAGCCAGCTCTTGGACATTTGCTTCTGATCACTTCCTCTCCTCTTTGCTGGAGTGTGGAAAGTTTTATTTGGGCTAAAGGGAAGGTGGAATGCCTGCCTATTGCTGTAGCCCACTTTATCTGTGTTCTGCATAATGATTTAGGGGAAGAGCCTGCTAAAAATGAAGCTGTTTTGCTTTGTTTTATGATTGTTCCTTGTAGGAACATGTGGGAACATGCTTCTCTGATTTGGATCCTTGATTTCGCAAAGGTCCTGGCCGATATACCTTTGACTAAGACAGCCTTAACATTTCCTTCAGCTTGACAAAACTTTAGACAGGCTTTTTTTCTGACTCTCAGCCCTGACCTCTCTTTTCTTAGAGTATTTACTTTAGAAAACTTGTAATTGTAAATTCTTTTTCTGTCCCTTTGAGATGTAAAAAGCCTCTTGCCAGTTTTATAACCCAGAAATGTCTTTCTTAAGGCTCTGGAAACCATCTCTTTGAAATGTAACATGAAAGGAGATAACACCCCTATCTCCCACTCTAATAGCAAACACAAATGGCCTAAACACAGAGGAAAATATTTATTTGCAAACTCAGTAATAACTCCAAGTGCTCAACGTGTCCCATTGATCAACCTTTGGAGTGGCTGTCCTTCAGTACTTTTCCACTAGCTCATTCCAGCATTTAAAAACCCTCCTGCTTTTTGTTTTAGTGGAGTTGAATTCACTTTCTTTCTCCAATTGCAATACCCTGAATACAGTTTAATTTTGTCTAGTGCAACTTTTGTTTTAATACCATCTGACAAAAATTATCTTGTGCGGCTCGGGGTTCTGTGAGGATGGGGTGGTTTAGTTCAATTTCCAGATTGTCTGTGGAGGTAACCTAGATGAAATTTACTAAACCCTAGGACTACACAGAACATAATTTGGAAACTGCCAGATTCCAGCTTCCTCAAATGAGAAAGGAGAGATTTATCAGAGTTCTCCTAATGCCCTCCCAACACCTCGTCCCAATCTGGTACCACCTCTACGACAGAGGCTATCTTTCCCATACATCTTCAACCTTCTGGATCTGAGGCCATTTCTTTTAGATATTACATTCCTCCAGACTCTTTTTACTTGGTCTCCATTCTGACATAATATGGAAACTCCACGGAAGAGATGGTCATAGTTGAAATGCTGAAGGTGTCAAAGGTGGTACAGTTGGTATGGGGGAGTCAGCTGAGCCTGAAGTAGCATTTAAACTCTCTGAGTGGGGGCGCCTGGGTGGCCCAGTCGGTTAAGCATCTGACTTTGGCTCAGGTCACGGTCCCAGGGTCCTGGGATCGAGCCCCGCATCGGGCTCCCTGCTCAGCAGGAACCTGCTTCCCCCTCTCCCTGCGGCTCCCCCTGCTTGTGCTCTCTCTCTTTGTCAAATAAATAAACAAAATCTTTAAAAATAACAATAATAAAAATAAATAAATAAATAAACTCTCTGAGTGGGTCTTTTGAGCAGCTTGAGCCAGAGGTCTAGTTGGTATCTATGAATATGAATTGATTTATTGGAAGGGAGGGGTAAGAAAAGGGATCGTTGTTTCTGCAAAAGTAGAGAACAGCATAGTACCTCTTCCTTGGACTGGTCCAGGATGTCTTCCCAAGTTCTAGAGAGAAACTGTGGGAAGACTCAAGAAAAATAGGGTCTCTGGGGATATAAGACTCAATAATTCGTAATGAAATATTCTTCATGAACAAGTATGACATTGTGGTGACACAAGTCCATGAAACTTGAGTTCTTACTCTTAATGTAGTAATAACATAAAAAGATTGGAACAAACTCAATTATAGTAGAAACAAGCAACGATTCCGAGCAGCTGGGAAAACAAATTTTTTATCATGATACTTGACTTGTATGATTTGACTTTTAATAAAGTTATATAAATAAGGTCCATTTCTGGGCTCTCTATTCTGTTCCATTGATCTATGTGTCTGTTTCTGTGCCAGTACCATACTGTCTTGATGATGACAGCTTTGTAATAGAGATGGAAGTCTGGAATTGTGATGCTGCCAGCTTTGCTTTTCTTTTTCAACATTCCTCTGGCTATTCGGGGTCTTTTCTGGTTCCATACAAATTTTAGGATGATTTGTTCCATTTCTTTGAAAAAGTTGGTGGTATTTTGATGGGAATTGCATTGAATGTGTAGATTGCTCTAGGTAGCATTGACATCTTCACAATATTTGTTCTTCCAATCCATGAGCATGGAACGTTTTTCCATTTCTTTGTGTCTTCCTCAATTTCTTTCATGAGTATTTTATAGTTTTCTGAGTACAGATCCTTTGCCTCTTTGGTTAGATTTATGCCTAGGTATCTTATGGTTTGGGTGCAATTGTAAATGGGATCGACTCCTTAATGTCTCTTTCTTCTGTCTTGTTGTTGGTGTATAGGAATGCCACTGATTTCTGTGCATTGATTTTATATCCTGCCAGTTTACTGAATTCCTGTATGAGTTCTAGCAGTTTTGGGGTGGAGTCTTTTGGGTTTTCCACATAAAGTATCATATCATCTGCAAAGAGTGAGAGTTTGACTTCTTCTTTGCCGATTTGGATGCCTTTTATTTCTTTTTGTTGTCTGATTGCTCTGGCTAGGACTTCTAATATGTTGAATAGCAGTGGTGATAGTGGACATCCCTGCCCTGTTCCTGACCTTACGGGGAAAGCTCTCAGTTTTCCCCATTGAGAATGATATTTGCTGTGGGTTTTTCATAGATGGCTTTTATGATATTGATGTATGTACCCTCTGTCCCTATACTCTAAAGCGTTTTGATCAAGAAGGGATGCTGTACTTTGTCAAATGCTTTTTCTGCATCTATTGAGAGGATCATATGGTTCTTGTTCTTTCTTTTATTAATGTATTATATCACATTTATTGATTTGTGGATGTTGAACCAAACTTGCAGCCCAGGGATAAATCCTACTTGGTCATGGTGAATAATCCTTTTAATGTACTGTCGGATCCTATTGGCTAGTATTTTAGTGAGAATTTTTGCATCCATGTTCATCAAGGATATTGGTCTGTAGTTCTCCTTCTTGGTCAACTAATCTTCGACAAAGCAGGAAAGAATGTCCAATGGAAGAAAGACAGTCTCTTCAACAAATGGTGTTGGGGAAATTGGACAGCCACATGCAGAAGAATGAAACTGGACCATTTCCTTACACCACACACAAAAATAGACTCAAAATGGATGAAAGACCTCAATGTGAGACAGGAGTCCATCAAAATCCTAAAGGAGAACACAGGCAGCAACCTCTTCGACCTCAACCGCAGCAACTTCTTCCTAGAAACTTTGCCGAAGGCAAGGGAAGCAAGGGCAAAAAATGAACTATTGGGACTTCATCAAGATAAAAAGCTTTTGCACAGCAAAAGAAAGAGGCAACAAAACCAAAAGACAACCGACAAAATGGGAGAAGATATTTGCAAATGACATATCAGATAAAATGCTAGTATCCAAAATCTATAAAGAACTTCTCAAACTCAACACCCAAAGAACAAATGATCCAATCAAGAAATGGGCAGAAGACATGAACAGACATTTTTCCAAAAAAAGACATCCAAATGGCCAACAGACACATGAAAAAGTGCTCAACATCGCTTGGCATCAGGGAAATCCAAATCAAAATCTCAATGAGATACCACCTCACACCAGTCAGAATGGCTAAAATTAACAAGTCAGGAAATGACAGATGTTGGCGGGGATGTGGAGAAAGGGGAACCCTCCTACACTGTTGGTGGAAATGCAAGCTGGTGCAGCCACTCTGGAAAACAGTATGGTGGTTCCTCAAAAAGTTGAAAATAGAGCTACCATATGATCCAGCAATTGCACTACTGGGTATTTACCCCAAAGATACAAAAGTAGGGATCCGAAAGGGTACATGCACCCCAAAGTTTATAGCAGCAATGTCCACAATAGCCAAACTACGGAAAGAGCCTAGATGTCCATAGACAGATGAATGGTTAAAGAAGAGTGGTATATATATATACAATGGAATATTATGCACCCATCAAAAAGAATGAAATCTTGCCATTTGCAATGACATGGATGGAACTGGAGGGTATTATGCTGAGCGAAATAAGTCAATCAGAGAAAGACACGTATCATATGATCTTACTAATATGAGGAATTCTTAATCTCAGGAAACAAACTGAGGGTTGCTGGAGTGGTGGGGGGTGGGAGGCATGGGGTGGCTGGGTGATAGACATTGGGGAGGGTATTTGCTATGGTGAGTGTTATTGTGTAAGACTGTTGAATCACAGACCTGTACCTCTGAAACAAATAATACATTATATGCTAAAAAAAAAGAAGAGGATAGTAGGAAGGGAAAAAAAAATCACTCTACTCATGTAGAGTGATTCTGGTTTGAAGAACTAAATAGCCATGTAGGGAAAGGCACTTGTCAAGGAATAGCAGGCAGCCTCTAGGAACTCCCCACAACCTCTGGAAGCTGAGGGTGGCCTCCAGCTCAAAGCCAGCAAGAAGGCCGACCCTCAGTACTTCAACTGCAAGGAAATGAATTCTGCTGGTAACCAGAGCGACTTGGAAGTTTATTTTCCCCCACTCACCACCCCTCAGGATAAGAATGCAATCTGGCTACATCTTGATAGTAGCCTGTGAGACCCTGGGATGTATTGTGAGATGGTAGAGGTATAGTATTATTTTAAGCAGCTAAGTTTGTATTAATTCATTATGCAGCAATGAAAAAAAAAGAATACAGGAACTGAACAGTTCTGCAGTAGAGAAATCCTTTTGTTAATTAAATATCTTTAAAACTTACTCAGGAGGAGTAAATTACATTTGGCTAAGAGTTTTTGGTTGTATATTTAGTACGTAGTGCAGTGCTTAGAACACGTGGGCCACAAGTGCTTGAGTGAATGAAGGAGTAAATACACACATGCATGAATGGGCATACTCCAAAAATACTTACGTCCTCAGTAAGGATGATCACCAATACAAGTTACTCTTCGTGGGGAATTATCCAATTCCTATAGTTTCAATTATACCCTATATTCCAGTGGCTCCCAAATATACACTTCTAGTGATCTTTTTCATGTGATATAAAAATATATATAACTTACCAATATATGAAATCCCCACTGGATTATCTCACAGGTATTTCAAAACTAACACTTCCCCAAAGGAAATCTTTCTGCCACTTCCATACCGCTGTCCACCTGATCACACAAAACAAACCCCAGGAATCATGTCAGACTTTGTTCTCTTGCGTATCTCTCCTGTCCATTTTTTCATCAAGTCATATGGCTGCAATCTCTTACAGCCTAGTTAACTGCTTACTCTACATCTGAGCCTGTGCAATGTAGAGAGAAATGTGCAGTCTTACTGCCTGGTCTCACTTTAAATTCTTACTTTGTCTCATATGTATATGGGTTTTAGGGGTCATCATGAAGCAAGCGCAGTCTTCATACACAGAATTAGTGGAACCTTTCCACCTGTTCTTTCCTCTCAAGGATTTCCTCTCTGCCAGTCTGGAAGTTGGTGGTGATTGCTGTGGTCCTTTCCCTGGTTCCTCCGGCCAGAGGGATAGTGGTCTTTCTACCAGAGTTCTAGCCTCCCAGAGTTTTAGCGCCTTCAGTGCAAAGTTGTAAACAGTTTTAAAAAATCACCTTAGTGCCTGCCACTTCTCCAAGTTTAGACTCCTCTCCCATATTGGCTTGCTCTGACTTCCTCTTCAGAATCATTAGATAGTGGGGTTTTTGTTGTTGTTGTTGTTGTTTTGGTTTTTTTCAGTTTTATAGTTATTATCAGTAGCAGCGAGGGCTTATTTCACAATGCTGGAAGTAGGACTCTGAGAGATTTTTGAAATTTTAATTATATTTGGGTTTTCATTTTTCCTATGTTGTCATGTGTTTCTAGTCTTACTGTATTTTACTTAAAATGTGTATTCTACATAAGTTTCTAGTTTTCTAGATTGAGATATATGTATTGCCTTATAAGACATCAATTTCATGAAATGATTACCAAAAAGAAGGTGTATTCTATCTAATATATGCAGAGAAGTAGTCTCAATATCCTTACTTATATTTCATCTGCTTGGTCTGTCGAAGACTGAGAAAATTAAATATAAGTGATCAACTACTACTGTGTTTCTTATTATCTCGCCTGGTATTTCCAAAGATTTTGTTTTATATATCTTATACAATATTTTTTAAAGCATAAAGGCTCATGGTATCTATATGTCCCTTGTGAATTTGACCTTTCATACAGTGTAAAGTTACCACATATAATTTTCTTTGCTTTTGATCTTTTGGAACTTTCTTTTTGTTTTCACTTCCTTGGAATATGTACGACTAGAACTTAACTTCCTCTGTGCATTGTTTTGGTTTGTTTTCATTTATTTTTAGAGTAGATCACTGGCCAAATACATGCAGCTGGGTTTCCCCTTCTTCAGATCAATCAATTTGACATCTTTTTATATTAATCATTGGGGTCTTTTACTAGAACAGTTATTATTAAACAATTTTTGTATTATTTGTTTATTTTCTGCTTTGTAATTTAGAAAGAGTATAATATAATTATGACTTTAAATAATATTTTAAGTTTATTTTCACTTTATACTCTTTCTAAATTGCAACAGTATCTAATGAATCTCTTCCCTAATGGGGTATGAGGAAAGTAGAATATTTAATCTTCCCATTTTTTAGTTACTTCCATCTGGGAGATTTGTCACCCTATGCTATAGGATTTTGGTCTCCATAATATTGTTATCATATGCAGATTTTCTTCTTAAAAAGGTTCATAGAGAGACAGGTATGTTTATATATATACATATATATAAACAAGTTTTATAGAGAAAGAGATAGGTATTATATATATGTTTATATATATAGAGGTGTGTGTGTATATACATGCAATTTATAATCATAACTGTTTAGCTTTAATTCTGTGTTCAAATATATACAGAGCTGAACTTTCCTGAAGTTTACATTTTTATTTTTCATTGCACTAAAATATATATTCAAGTAGATTTATGAGGACATATAAGGATTATATATGCCCGAATGCTTACATAATTGACATTTTCTCCTTGCATCAGTAAGACTATATGGAACCCTAGTATACACACATCCTGTACAGATGGTTCCACTTTCATCTAAGAGCTATTATTGCTAACGATTTAAAGATAGACTAATTTTCTCACTTGTAGGTAACTTCTTCCTGCTCTAGATATTTGAAGAATTCTTTCCTTATTCTTAGAGATCAGTAAACTCATCAAGATCTTCCTGACTGTTATTTGTCTTTAATACATTTTTCTTCATGTGATAAGCCCTATTAATCTCTAGTTTCAGGTCCTCATTCAGTGGTTTACCTTATTTTATTTTTGAATTTTTGTTTGTGTTACATGTTCTTGTTCCATATTCAAGCATGACCATTATTATCTCAGAGATATCGAATTTCCATTATTAGGTACAATTTGGATTATCATCTATTAAATCACATTCTTTGAACTATGTGAGATTCTCGAATCTGTCCTCCATTCAGAGGCTCTTACATTGTTACTTTTCTTTCCTGCTTCCAATGCAGTTCTAAAATCATCAACGTCATTTTCTCCCTTAATTTATTTCATGCTAACTTCCTTTGTTCCAGTTTCTTTATCCTTTTATTACGTCTCATTTCACAGAGCTGATATTTTATTTAATTTCCTTTAAGAAGGTGACATTATTCAATCTTTCTCTTGTTATCTGGGGGGAAAAAATCTTCTTTGAACATGAACTTTTTATCAATCAACATACCATACTATTTTAGGCTTGCTTTTCTTTCTTTCCTTTTCATACTTATTGCGTACAGACCTTCTCATTTTTCCTTTGTTCATTTTCAAGTGTAAATATTTCTACTTGGGTCTGTTATTTGTTCTTAAATGTTGAGAATCGACATACCCGAGCTGCCTTATTTGCTTGGGGTCGATTTGAATTCTCCTGTTAAAATTTGACTGGGGCTTGGGTATTAGGGTTTGTGTCAGGTCCATCATTTGGGCAGGAAGGGGAGAGAAGGTGGGGTGGGCAGCCACAGTCAGGATACTTTAACTCTTTGTCTTCCATCATAATGTGTCAGCAAGGAAGGGTTTGAGGGCTCTTTGCTAGCTGCGGCCTCGCATTCTTTCTTTTCCACGTTTGGTTCTGAACTACACCAATGACTCTCCGTTGAAACAATGGCAAGTTTCTCCAGGCTATTGCTATGCCTTTAAGAGCAGCACTTCAAGTAAGATATTCTCTACATTTTCCCTGGCCTTCCAATGTTCCTTCCTTTGCAGGGAAGTGGTGTGATGAGTCTTCAGCACTTTCCCAGTGTGTAGGTGGGATACATGATAAATCCATGTCATGGATTGACTAAATGATCAAAACACGATGGCTTATAGATTGAATAAGGAGAAATGAGAGACTAAACAAAAATTTTGTTTAACAGAGAACTAACAAAATTCAAAGTATATATGCATGAAATGGCGTTTAACATTTTAAAAATGATTTTACATGTGGTAAGAATGACGAGAATGAGACATACTTTAGGATTATGTGTTATGAAACTCTTATGAAGTGGCAAGTATTTTAACACAAGCCAAAAAAAGCTTTTACTGAAAAAAAAAGCCAGTTTTAGCTTTTTATTTTTGTGTGATGCCTCATTTCAACTTTATTTTTTTAATTATCAGAATAAATAAACATATCACAGCTTTGAACAGTTAAGACACATTTTAAAATTCTGGTTTATGAGAATTCCACACATCTTAGTTGTTACTATATATTATTACAGAAATTTTTAGGTATTGTTGGATAGTGATTGTAATACTTTATCTGTGTTACTTGGTGGCTTAAAAAACACCAAAACAAACAAAAAAAAACCCTATCTAATTATTCTGATTTAGATATACTCCAATTATTGATGTTGGAATGGCATCTGTCTTCCACTTCCATTCCCTATGTCCTCCAACAGGGATAGGGTATCTTATCTTCTGGAGGGGAATGGGGCAGAAGGGGAAGAGTGGACAGGCTAGGAAAACAACAGTAGTAAATGAGGAGGTGTAAGTTGAGTCTTTCATTCCCACTATTACCTGTCCCCAGTAGCCTGAATATGGAGCAAACTTCAGCAACCAGAAGACTTCTGGGATCCCTTCTGTAGTCTTAAAGTTTCCAAACAGCCACAGAACCCAGAATTGCTCCCATCAGTATTTAAGCTAAAAGAAAGAACTGCCACCAGGTGGCACTAAATCATAAACAGGAAATGGACTGATTGGGAGGCAATTAAAAAATTTTTTTTATTCTTATGTTAATCACCATACATTACATCATTAGTTTTTGATGTAGTGTTCCATGATTCATTGTTTGTGCGTAACACCCAGTGCTCCATGCAGAACGTGCCCTCTTTAATGCCCATCACCAGGCTAACTCATCCTCCCACCCCCCTCCCCTCTAGAACCCTCAGTTTGTTTTTCAGAGTCCATCGTCTCTCATGGTTCGTCTACCCCTCCGATTTCCCCTGCTTCATTCTTTCCCTCCTGCTATCTTCTTCTTCTTTTTTTTTTTCCTAACATATATTGCATTATTTGTTTCAGAGGTACAGATCTGTGATTCAACAGTCTTGCACAATTCACAGCGCTCACCATAGCACACACCCTCCCCAATGTCTATCACCCAGCCGCACCATCCCTCCCACCCCCCACCACTCCAGCAACCCTCAGTTTGTTTCCTGAGATTAAGAATTCCTCATATCAGTAAGGTCATATGATACATGTCTTGAATGGATAAAAAAGATGGGAGGCAATTTCTTGAAGGCTAGCTTAGTTTACCCCAGCCAGTTCTTTAACCTTGAAAAAATGCAACTCCTTACTTTATGCAATTTAATCATGTTGTATCCTACACATTGCCTTATGGCAGAAGTGTGAGGTACTTTCCGATACCTAATCTCATTTGATAGAACAACCCTAAGAAGTGGGCCAGGTTGGTATATTATTGTCCCTTTGGATGAGGAAATTGAGGCACAGAGATCAAATGTGACATTGAGTAAAACAGCACATAGTAATATTGATTGCGGATTTTTTTTTTAAAGATTTTATTTATTCATGAGAGACAGAGAGAGAGAGAGGCAGAGGGAGAAGCAGGCTCCCAAGGAGCAGGAAGCTCGATGCGGGACTCGATCCCAGGACCCTGAGATCATGACCTGAGCTGAAGGCAGACGCTTAACCATCTGAGCCACCCAGGCACCCGATTGCGGATTTTTTTAATTCAAAAATTAATTTTTAAATGGAAGTCTTTTAATTATTCTACTATAAAATCCCTGAGTAAATCATTACATCTTAAGTCAGGTAAATGGTTTCCATGGCAGCCACTACGATACAGCTCATATGTCTTGTTCTCTTGCCACATAACATCCAACAGATAAGATATCAAGGTCAGAACATGGCTACTATGTATATGCCCTTTACACTGTGCCTCAAATAGCAGCTGTCTCAGTCAAGCTATCGGCATCATAATAGCATGTCATTAGCTCAGAGGAGGGAGCTTGTCTTACTGTTAGCTATATATAGCAGACAGACATAGATCCAATTTGTGAGATAGCTATTTCATATTCTAAAATATAAATTGTAAAGGAGCAACATGCATAAGGACTTATTCTAGTTTTACACTAGCTAGAATTGGGTTTTCACCTTTTTTAACCCACTCTCACTCTGCTAGAAATCTATTAGATATAGTTTAAAGAAATATTAATAACCTGAGATCCATCCTACAATTTAAAGTGAGGCTCATAATTAAAAGCTATCAATAAATTCAAAGCTGTCATGCTATTTTTTTTAAAAAAAGATTTTATTTATTTATTTATTTGACAGAGAGAGACACAGTGAGAGAGGGAACACAAGCAGGGGATAGTGGGAAAGGGAGAAGCAGGCTTCCCGCTGAACAGGGAGCTGGATGCAGGGCTCAGTCCCAGGACCCTGGGATCATGATCTGAGCCGAAGGCAGACACTTAACGACTGAGCCACCCAGGTGCCCCAAAAGCTGTCCTGCTATTAATGAAATTCGAGTGAGCCTTATATTGGCTTTGACCATTTTATCTCTTAAAGGGTTAATATTTAGCATTGATTAGAAAAAGAATAGATGGACCTAAAATTTGTCTGTACCACAGTGAGATGCCAGCTGCACTATTTCATTATATAATAGATAATGAAAAAAAAAAAAACACAAGAATTTGGAAGGAATATTCAACTGCCTAAGAGTCCCATTAATTTGAGCAAGGTAAATGCATTTGTTTTGAAGACTGAATAATGAGTTTGTTGAAGGGTCCTAAATTAAAGAAGGAAATTAATCTAATAAGATTTGCATTTCAAACATTAGTCTAGAAGAAATCAAAAATAGGCAAGTATGTTCCCAATTCTGCATTAATTATAAACTCAGATGGCAGAGCCCATGAGGTTCCAGACACTGAATCATGAACACTCATTTGTGTCAAATCTATAACTTGTGTATTTGTAGGAGAGATCTTTTCCTTATGAATGGGCACAAAACACACTTTAGACTTCAAAAATAGCTCATGCCAAGAAGAAAGTTTTGTAGCATATTAACATTTTCATTTATCATTTCAGTAACCTTAGAGGTAAAACTTTTCTTTAATGTTAATCTAAAATATGAATCTTAAGAATGAGTATTTTAAAAAGAAGGTACTGCTCAAAACAGAAGAAAGACAAAAACCATTAATACACATTTCACTGATTCTAAGATGAACTTTTTCACATTCTACTATTGCTGAAATCAAAATAAATCTTCAAATCAATGATGTATCATAGTGTAATTGGAAACGTTTTTTACCTCTCATGGTGGTACAAAAAAATCATTGTTAATCTTAATGATTTTTAGACTCAATGAAATATGTGATCTGTTTTCTGCTTTTCTTTGTTTAAACTGAATGGATATTTCTCTGCTACTTGTGTTGTCTCTGCCTCTTTTTCCTGGCTTTTAAAAACATACTGTAAAAGAATCTACTTTTCCCCATTATTTCCCTAAGTATTGTTGGGTATTGTGTGTGGATGTATACATGACTATTTTGCATATACATATTATGTAAATACGCAATTTTATAGTTAGACATATTATGGAATATGCTGAAATAAAAGAACTTGAAGTTACTTCATTAAGGGGATGAGGCAATAATGGGAAATAGTGTAAGGGTGAGGAAATTCATACAGTATTTAGATAGTCATGTTATGGTACTCATTAACAGCTCATTGCACAATGACTTGGAGACCGCCATCTTGACACTGACTGAAACACAAGCATGAAGGTTAAAAATTTTCTTGGCATGTCATGTTCCAAAAATGTTTCAGTCATCTTATATTCGTTCTCCGTTATATCTAAATGATGTCAATAATAGTAATGCCAGTTTCCAAAAGCTAAACCTCTTCTGCATGAACCTTATTTTTGTAATGTAAAACGATTATACAATTTTTTCTGTACCACTGTGGTAAGCAATTATTTCTCATATGTATTGATTTTTATAACTCAGTCATTTCATTTTGTTATGTCACTTGTATTTTCAAAATTAATTATAGATGCTACTGGGTCAGTCATAGAGACAGAATTATGTTGTTTGCTTCTCCTGTAATTTCTCACTGTCCCTGAGACAGTTCAAAATAATGTTATTTGACTGGATAATTGACTTGGAGGATCCATGTCTTCAGCCTGTTTGTAAATAATGTAAGAATAAATAATCAACTCATTTTAAGTAGTTGTCAAACTAGTTATATGACATTTTCTAGCTATTATTATTTCAATATTCACACTGAAATTCACATTATTTCAATATTCACATTTCATCTGATTATTTTGACTATATATGCACAAGTATTATTTGATTTACCCCTTATATCCTTCACAAATTAAAATGCCTTAAAATTTTAAAAAACATACAATTTATAACAATTTTTAAGATGAGGAAGATAAATCAAAAGCTACATAGACTTTGGCCACAAATGAAGGGAGATAAATGTATTCAGAAACAGGATCATAACTAAGCATTGACTTTAGTTCTATGGTTTCTGACACTCAGGCTGAAAAGTATAATAATAAAAAGAGCAGTAACATTCATATTATCTGATAAATGTGTGTACCTTCTAAAGATAGAACGCTTTGACTATGATGTTCAAAATAGATTTGTCAGTTTCTTACCTATAGGTAAATGAGTAAAGTCATGAAACTCAACACATATGAATAAAGCAAAACTGGTATGTATAAATTACACTTTCTTACCCGGAATAAATTAGGTGAAGGCTATAGAATTTACATTCTTTATGACTGTAATAGTTGAAAGAGCTTTCCTTTTTTGGAGCTTCTGTTGATATATTTTGTTGAAGAAACAAAAATATGTTGAATATCATAGCACAGATATTCCATATACTTCTTCAAATTGGTCTTTAAGCAGAGTGTCCTTATTCTCAGTAGAATTACAGGATAGAATTTTTTAAAATGTAAATATTATCATTAGTTACTCCATGGCTGTCACAGCAATTGAACATATACATATACATATATATATATATATACACACACACACACATTCAATTTCTATCACAGAAATTATACATATATACATACATATGTTCAATTTCTATATATATTCAAGCAACACACACACACACACACCATTCACATTCATGTTGCTTTCACCAAAATGTACAAAGCAGCAATTCACTTTTGTTGAAATCTTAACTAAAATGTGACTAGTTAAAAGTCAATCTCTAAGCCCTGTCTTTCCCAGCTGACAATGGTAGGCAAAGAGCCTACTGAACTCTGCAGAACAGTGGAGGTCTTCTGAATCATTGAGGAGTCTTTTTGGCCTGAAATAAAAAGCTTTTAAATGTGAATGGTCCACCCAGTTGTAAACCTCTGCCTCTGAAGTTCAATGTCTCATTAATTCTTGGAAGTCTCAAGATTTTTAAAGTCCAAAGAGAAGGAGAAGCTGTCACTTTCTGTTATTTTAATGTCAAGCCTAAATAACTATTAATTCTGATGGACTTTGCAATTTCAAGCCATGTCCAGATCAAACTTTTATTTTTAAAGAAATTCTGATTTCAATTTGCATAATAAAGTCACGTGTAATACCAGTTTCTCAGATCGGTTACAATAGGAGAGATTTCAGGCATAAAGCTCAGTGGGATCTTAGCAACTCAGACTGCCTTATGTTAGAGCAAATGAGTGCCTACAAAACTTGACCCCAAATAAGACATATGCACAGTCCAAAACATAGCACATAGTATTTAATCAGTAGAGCAAGCTTAGCTCTGGTTCAACAATTGTAAATTTTTGAGATGTGTGAGAATAGTAAGATTACTCCAGTAGGTGGGACAGTCAACAAGAAGTTCTAGGAGACTAGAAGTACTTGGAGCCAGACAAGTTAATGATAGTATTAGAAAATGTGATTTGTTCATTCACACCATAACTCCAGTCACTGGCTGGAAAGTGTCCTCATACTTTCATTAGCTAGAAGGATCCATTCCTCTAGGAGGGCACTAGCAAAGATTAGGCAGAATATCTGGTTCTTATACATACAGATTGGGACTTAAGGAACAGTTCAGTCCTGGAAGGAACTACCATATTAGGGAAAGAAAACCAGTTCATAAGACTAGGTTGGTATATCAGGCTCTAGGAATGCTCAGATGCTAAGTCCTGATCTCTTGGCAGCAAGATTTATTGCAGGGCCTTCTAGATGATGGTGCTGAAATGCCCAATATACTTACTCTTGCGTTTGGCTCAGAAATCATGCAAAACTGAGTGTCAAGGTAGAGACATTGGTGGAGTGATTAAAAAGATAGGGGCTGGCAAATTTTAGTGAAGAGTTACAGTTTTCCTAACTAGTTAATAAGAACAGAATGTGACAATTGTGTCCAGCGCATAGAACAAAGGCACAAAAAAAAGTAGCTAACCGAATGTGGCTTAGTTTTTCCTCCTTAACATGAAATTAGAAACTATGTAGTCTAGGGACACCTGGGTGGCTCAGTTGGTTAAGTGTCTTCAGCTCAGGTCATGATCCTAGGGTCCTGGGATCGCTATAGCCCCCAGCAGGCTCCCTGCTCAGTGAGGATTCTGCTGCTTCTTCTCCCTCTGCCCCTCCCCACAACTTGTGCTCTCTCTCTTTCTCTCCTTCTGTCTCAAATAAATAAATAAAATCTTAAAACAAAAACAACTATGTAGTCTAGGTTGGGTGTATCTGTTCCACTATGCCATCAAAAACTCAATTGCCTTCCAATTTCCATATCTGCTGTTCTTAACATGGATCTTTTCTCCTCGTGTTTATAAGATGTCTGCCCATTATCTCCATATTCCTGGCAGGAAAACTTCCTTTTATGTTCATCAGAAAAAGTCATCTCTAACATCTCATCATTGAGAAATATAACACATGACTATCTTAACTGCAGTTGAGCCTGAGAGATTAAATTATTGTTTCTAGTACATTGCTGCCCCAAACACAATTGGTTATGTTAGTGAAAAACAGGAGTGAAGTGGCTATTAAGTGGATGCCTTCATTATCTGGCATGAATTCCTCGTATATATTTGCTATATATTTTGGTATTTGGAACACAAGAAAGTCATGATGAAATGGATGGAGAAATTATTGCAGAAATCCTAGCTAGGAGGATATATTGCAGAAATCCTAGCTAGGAGGATATCATTAAAACAGAATATTAAACCTGAGGATCATTTACTGCCTACCTCTGGAAATATAATAAGCAACAAATAGTTTTGGCCTTTATAAGCTATTAAAAAACACAAGTATATGGATGTAAATGAAGTTACCGATTTCATTCTTAATTCCCAATATAAAAAAAGGATATTGCATATCTTTGAATCATCATGCATCATACATTGTTTTGATGGAAAAGCAGGACTTATAAATTTTAAATAGGTTTTTCTTATTTTGGAAATAGTAGTGTAATAGAATTTGAGATCTCCTCTGAGAGATAACATTGAATTTTTAATGCTACATGGAAGAGACTGTGGGAATAAAAACATCATAACAATCAATTACATTTCTCAGAGAGATTAAATAGGCATATAGACATAGCTTTGTAATAGTTCCTTTCAAAATAATGGAAGCTTATAGCTTTAAATATTAAAATGCCATCACAGAATATAATATTTAAAATCTAGAAGAGGAATGGTGTTGGCATTTGATAACATTTCAAGGCTACATATGTGATCTAAAGTCAATTGTTGAAAGGTACATTGGCTTAGGAACAAATTGAGACTTTTTAGAACTTTGCAGGACCTGAAGGACATAGAATTCCTTTCTGCTTTCCAGAAGACTGGAATGAAGAATGAAAACAAAGGAAACAAACTGATCCAACACTGTTCTTAGTCACTTTGCTATAAAATGATAGAAGACAAAACAAGATTTAATCTTGTGCTGATAGTTTCTTTCCTCACAGATGGTATCCACTGATTTATCTTTGTTGTCCTGTTAGAAGAGATCTTGGCAATATAGTCACACAGGAATGCTGACCCACTCGGCTGTGGAGGCTGAGGTGATGTGATATCAAACAAAATGGAAAACATGGAATGGTAGGAGTGTTTTTGCTGACAGCAACCGAGTTGGTGAAATGTATGTTTCAGGACAAAAATTAGTTAATGTAAGGAAACATCGGCAGTATATGCAAAGGGCATTGTCCATGAGGCAAACGAAAAATGCTATTATCTGAATGGTGTGTTCTGCAGAGGAAAATTTTCTGTATGTGTCTTATGATATTTTTCACCTGACCAACTACAAATTATTACATTTAGGTATTTCAAGCTAATGGAAACATAGTTTTACTGTGATGTTTTGAATGAGATTTTGTGTATAAAATGCTTATCTCGGTCCCACTGGTAGTGAACATTCAATAAATGGCAGTTACAATTAATCTTTCATTAAGAGTATAAATTATTCTTTAATTATTTAGAACGCTTGTTCTGACTGCTTAAAGTGATTTCTCTTTTCTTTTTGTTTATTTTTCAATCATCTTTATTGAATTTACTTAATATACCATGCAATGCACATATTTTAAGTGAACCGTTCAATAAGCTTTGACAAATACACGCACCAGGTTCCCACTGCTCCAATCCAGATACAAACCATTTCCACCACAAGAGAAAATTTCTTCCCACCCCGTTTCAGGCAATCCTCCATCCCCAAACCACTGATTCTATTTCTATCACTATTTGAAGTTTCAGAATTTCAAATAATTGAAATAGTATTGTACTTGCATTTTTGTATCTGACTTATTTCCCTTGGAATAATATTTAGAGATTTATTTATGCTGTGTGTGCCAGTAGTCTGTTCAGTATTATTGCTGGAGAACCTTGTATTATCTGAATATTCCAGTTTGTTTACATATTCACATGTTGATGAATGTTTGGGTGATTTCCTGTTTGGAAAACATATAAAGCTAACATGAACATTGATAAACAAATCTCGTGGACACATGTTTTCACTTCTCTTGGGTAAATAACAAAGACTGGAAATGTTGGGCCATAGGGTAGGAATATATTTTAACTTTATGAAAAATTGTCTCTTTTCCAGAATGGTTGGCCATTTAATTACCATCATCAATGTATGATTGTTCCATTTGCTTTAAATTTTTTTTTTGGTTTTATTTAAATTCAAGTTAGTTCACATAGAGTGTATTATTAATTTTGGGGTAGAATTTAGTGTTTCATCAGTTGCATATAACACCCAGTGCTCATTACATCATGTGCCCTCCTTCATGTCCATCTCCCAATTACCCCATCCCCCCACCTCTCCTCCAGCAACCCTCAGTTTGTTCCCTATAGTTAAGAGTCTCTTATGGTTTGCCTTCCTCTCTCCTTTTATCCTATTTTATTTTTCCTTCCCTTCCCCTGTTCATCTGTTTTTTTTCTTAAATTCCACATATGAGTGAAATTATAATGTATTTGTCTTACTCTATTTCTCTTAGCATAGTACCCTCTAGTTCCATCCATGTTGTTGCAAATGGCAAGATTCCATTCTTTTTGATGGATGAGTAATATTCTATTGTGTGTGTGTGTGTGTGTGTACCCCACCTCTTCTTTTATTTTATTTTTTCTTTTTTTTTCTTTTTATTTCCACTTTATTACCCCACCTCTTCTTTATCCATTTTTCTGTCGATGGACATCTGGGGTCTCTCCATATTTTGGCTATTGTTGGCATTGCTACTATAAACATTAGGGTGCACGTGCCTCTTTGAAACACTATTTTTGCATCCTTTGGATAAATACCTAGCAGTATACTTACTGGGTTGTAGGGTAGCTCTATTTTTAACTTTTTGAGGAAACTCCAGAGTGTTTTCCAGAGTGGCTGCGCTAGGTTGCATTCCCACCAACAGTGTAAGAGGGTTCCCCGATCTCTGCATCCTTGCCAACATATATTATTTCCTGAGTTGTTAATTTTAACCCTTCTGACTGGTGTAAGGTCGTATCTCATTGTGGTTTTGATTTGTATTTCCCTGATGATGAGTGATGTTGAGCATTTTTTCATGTGTCTTTTAGCCATTTGTATGTCTTCTTTGGAAAAATGTCTGTTTATGTCTTCTCCCATTTCTTGACTGGATATTTTTTTGTTTTTGGGGTGTTGAATTTGATGAGTTCTTTATAGATTTTGGGTACTAACCCTGTATCTGATATGTCATCTGCAAATATCTTCTCCCATTCTGTAAGTTGCCTTTTAGTTTTGTTGATTGGTTTCCTTTGCTGTGCAAAAGCTTTTTATCCTGATGAAGTCCCAATAGTTCATTTTTGCTTTTGTTTCCCTTGCCTCTGGAGACATGTCTAGCAAGAAGTTGCTGTGGCCCATTTGCTTTAAATTTTTATCAGCATTTGGTCTTGTCAGTTTTTTTAAATGGGTATAAAGTGGTATCACATTATTGGTTTTGTTGATGACTAATGTTGAGTATCTCATGATGTACTCCTTGGCTACTTATATATCTACTTTTTGTAAAGTTTCTTTTTGAGACTTTTACCCATTATTATTGAGTTGCTTTTCTTTATATGAATTGCTATGTGTATTTGAATACAAGTCTTTTGTTAGATAAATGTTTGCAAATGTTTTCTCTCATTTTGTGGCTTGACTTCTCATTTTTTTAACAGTGTATTTTGAAGAGCACAAGTATTTAAATTTAATGAAGTCTAACTTATCTATTTTTTTATGATTAGTGCTTTTTGTGTCCTGGTTAAGAAATCTTTGTCTACCCATGTTCATTATTTCACAGTCTTTTCTCTTTCTATGCTATGATTTTGAATTCTATCGACTTACATTCAAGTTCATTGAACTTCCTACTCTTCTGTCAAATATACTTGGAATGTAAATACCAGGTGTCTAAGACTTTTGTTTTTAGCCCAGTCCCCAATTCGCTATGCCACCAAGTGTTTTAATTGTAAGTTGAATCATATCAGGATTTGGTTACAACAGTTTCTAAAACATTTTGAAAATAAATTCAGGCTCTCCTTCCAAGAAGGCACTGGAACTAAATATTACAATACTGCTAGACCTCAAAACTGTGTGATCTTGAACCTGCTAGATAGACCTTGAACATGCAAGACAGGAGATCTCAAGATCCTGAAACCAAGTTTTTTGCAGACTGTGAGATTTCTCTACCACAAACTATGGGATTTTCAAGGCCATGATGCTGTGAGGCTATGAGGTCTTGACACTGAGATGGCAAGACAACAGACTCTGGACTGGCGGAGCTGGGTTCTGTGAGACTCAGAGACAGTGAGATGATAAGACAAGAGACTCTCTGGATGTCAGAATTGGAATACTTTGAAACCAGAAAGATTTTCGGCTTTCCAATCATCCCTAGCCTCTGATAACTCCACAAAACTTCTGTGTAAATGCATTACCTGGCAAAAGAACATTATCCTTGAGTTTGAGTTTTTTCCAGATTAAAGCCTGCCACACTAACCCACAGGTTTGTCAGAAGTTTGCCTGGTTTCTCCTCATGCAAGCCAAGATTTTCATTTTACTTTGCTTGTTCTCAGTCTGTCCTCTACCCTCACCGAACGTTAGCCATGGGTCTCAGGTATGAAAGGTTCCTCCTTCTGTTCCCTTGTTACTGCAGAAGGGCTCATCCCTCTGAGTTCACTGCTTTTAGGTTTTAGATTTCTTTGTGTCCACATCTCTTTGATGAAATTTTTTTTTGAGTGAAATGTTTACATTTTTTATGGAAATATGTACTAAAACAGAATGAGTCAATGAAACTTTGCCAAAGCAGAATCAAAAACTTTCGTTGGAGAGGTCTGGTCAGCTAGCAGCAGTGATCCCCAAGCAAGAAGACTGGGAGAAGCCCAGGAGATCCGAGTCCAAAAAGCCTCTTTCCTTGGGGGTGCCTGGGTGGCTCAGTCGGTTAAGCAGCTGCCTCCAGCTGAGGTCATGATCCTATGGTCTTGGGATTGACTCCCATGTCAGGCTCCTTGCTCAGTGGGGAGCCTGCTTCTCCCTCTCCCTGTTTCTTCCTCTGCTTGTGCTCTCTCTGCCAAATGACTAAATAAAATCTTAAAAAAAAAGAAAGTCTCTTTTCACGAGACCCTAACTCACTTCTCCTACATACACCCACATAAATTTAGGAGTATGGACCATCCTCATTTTCAAATACTTTCAGTTTTTATTTTAACTGCAGTAAACATGAAATTGGCATTGCTAATATACCACAGCACAGACAATGTTTCAGACTTTTTATGAATATTTCTATCTATCTCTATATAAACTTGTTTATGCAGTAATTTCTTATTGTTTCAGTGGAAATAAAAGGTATTTTGTATCCTTCTACATCCTAACTTCTACTGGATATCTAGGTTTCCCAACTTTGTAGGTGTTTGGAAAATGGACCCATTTGCTCCAATCTTTCACAGGGAGTCCCCTGACGTCAGTAGTTGAGACAGATTCAATCACAGAATATGGTGTACTCTTAAATTGGTTATTTCAGTTGGGCTTTCCTTGTCTATGTGATGAATGGTGACTGAGTAGTATGCCAAATCTGGATTTTAAGCATAAGAGTTTTAGCATTATAGTTTTGTCAATGGAATCAATCTCTAATTTAAAATTGAGGGTTCCATTTTCCCTATGTCATTTCTTTGGTCATTTGAACCAAACATTGGAAAAAGAAGAATTTACAACTTATGTGTAAAATATCATTTGGGAATAGAATTCCCCTGGCAGAGCCTTATTGCTTCTTAGTTCATTTAGGATCATTTTTTTTTTCTTTTTTTCTTTTCAGTTGGATGTTGAAAATGGAGTTATCTAACGTAGCTGCTGTTGTACTATCTTTTAAAGTTATATATAGAATGAACTGTAAATGGGTTAGACCTTAAAAGCTGGGAGTAGGAAATGAGCCTTGTGTCATGGAGAAAAGACAAGGAGTTAATTACTGCATGTGGACAGCATTGTTAGGGTAATTACTGACAGGAGAAGACTTCAGAAAAGAAATAGAAAAAGGAAGGTCATTCCTGAGCTTTCTTATAAAGCATTTATCATTTTAAAACATAGAACATTTTTAGTACATCTTTTTTTGATGTGATAAAATGTTAGAGGCAGATGTCCTCAAGATGCTGTGCTAAACAATTCCACTGCCCTTTTTTTTTTTTTTTACCACTTGCAATGTTCATAATAGTGACACTCCAGAAGAAAAATTACAGGTTTATCTTGGGCTTCCCCTCAGCATTAGTTCCAGAAGCAATATGGCATATATAATATTCCAGACTTTGTGTTAGTGTGTTGATTTATATATAGTCTTCTCTGTTTCTGACTGAAATTTCTGAAGGAAAACTAATTTAAAGATGGCCACCAAGGACAGGTTCTCAATATTCAATATGAAGGTGTTATAAACAAAGTCTAATATATTCATTGAGGTTCTTAACATTTGGGATTTATGTTTCTAAAATTTGTGATGGACACTGTGACTTTGAAATTGACTGTAATGAACAACGAAATCCCCTTGTCACCCCATGTTTAAGGGAAGGCATAAACATGCACAGATGAACCAGTCTTCTGAGGATAAATGCACTTTTTCTTATGGTATGGAGTTTTCAACATTCTATAGTTTGAATTTTTGATGAATAATGGGCATAAAGAAAAAAGTATTTGAATTCTGACTTTTTATGGTTATAGATAATTATTATAGTATACATTATTACAAGCATCAATTCAAAGACATTGTCATCTTTTTCTTTCTTTGAATGTGTTTCATTTGTATCAATATTCTTTTTGAATTTTATCTTCTCCTTGAAGGATAAGGATAGACACAAATATCTCAACAAAAGTAAGTGAAATTGAGAAAAATGGAAGATACTTCCTCCTTCCATAGGTGATAGAACTTCACTGACAAATATTTGGTGAGTCAGGTTTTAGTCAGAAATATTTTGACATAATGTCAGACAACTGGGTTGAATGATGCTTCAGTTGGATGTAGTGTAATCTAGAAAAGTAGCTTACTTCTTAAGATAAATGGATTAGGAAAGAAATCCAGGATCAAAATTATGTATCAGGTAAAAAATAAAACCATATGATCATCTCAGTGGATGTAGGAAAAGAGCATTTGACAAAACTCAACATCCATTCATGATAAAAACTCTTGGCAAAGTAGGAAAAGAAAGGAATTTTCTCAACTTTATAAAGGAAACCTATGAAATATCTACAGCTAACATTGTATTTAATGAGGAAAGATTGAATACTCTCCCTTTAAGATCAGGAATGAGACAAGGATGTCTACTCTCACCTCTTGTATTCAGCATTGGAGATTCCAGCAAGTGTAGTAGTAAAGAGAAAGAAATGAAAGACATCTAGTTGAAAAGGAAGACGTACTCCTAGGATAAAATGGATTAATTCATCCAGTATTCATAGACAGCATGATCATCTATGTAGAAAATCCAATAGAAGCTACAATAACTTGCTACAACTGGTAAGTGTTTTAGCAGATTTCATGATACAAAGTCAATATACAAAACAATTGCAATGAACAAGGAATTGAAGTTAAATAAGTAATACTATTTTCAATGGCATCAAATATGAAATATCTTAGGATAAGTATGACATAGATGTGTAAGACCTGTACACTGAAAACTAGAAAATGTTGTTAAGAGAAATTAAAGACCTAAATAACTAAAGAGATTCAGTGTTCACAGAGAAGAAGACCCAATGTTCTTAAAATGCCAGTTCTATCCAAATTGACCTATAGAGTAAATAAAATCCCAATCAAATGCAAAGGAAACCACAGACTGAAAAAAATGATTGCAAAGCATATATCTGATAAAGACCTAGGATTATGGACTGACTTTTGTCTCCCCAAAAATCATAGGAAGGTTAAATGAGGTCATAAGTGTGAGGTCCTAATCCAATATCACTGGTGTTCTTAGAAGAAAAAGAAGAGACACCAGGGATGTGTCTGCACTGAAAACAGGCTTTTAGGACATGGTAAGAAGGCCATCTGCAAGCCAAAGAGAAAGACCTCAGGAGAAACCAACCCTGTCATCAACTTGATCTTGGACTTCTAGCTTCCAGAACTGTGAGAAAATAAATTTCCATTGTTTAAGTCACCGAGTCTGTGGCATTTTGTTATGGCAGCCCTACCAGTGAACACATTTAGTATCTGAATTAGTATTGAACTCTTAAACTCAATAATAAGAAACAATCTATTTTTAAAAATGGGTCAAAAATTTGAATAGGCAACTAACCAAAGAAGATATAGGATGGCAAATAAGCATATGAAAAGACCCACAATATCATCAATCATTTAAAAAATGAAAATTAAAACCATAGTGAGATATCACTACAAATCTGTTAGAATGGGTAAAAATGAAAAAGACTCACCATTTCAGGTTTTGGAGAAGATGTGGAGGAAATGGGACTCATATACACTGATGGGAATGTGATCCAGGTATTCTACTCTTAGGTACCAGTTTATGGTACTTTGTTATAGTATCCTGAACTAAGAAAATGGATATGTTCATCATCCTTAGTATGTGATGGTTTTGTGGGCATATGAATAGATCAAAACACACCAAGTTTTTTACTGAACATGCAAATTATTGGGTGTAGATTCTACCTCAATAAAGCAGTTAAAATTAAATTAAAAATGCACTGGTACTTATTTTGAACAGAAATTTTTAATTGTTTAAGTTTAGCAAATAACGTAGTATAGTAGCTTCCTGGCAAGCATGAGATGTTTCAGCAGATCTTCCAGATATTAATTAAGCTTCTGTTTCAGATTAATTATGCCTATTATTTGAAAATGGAATTTTTAGTTTTGTGACATGAATTAATGATATTTTATAATCTTTCCTGGTGAAGCAACATCATAATTCTTTCTTTCTAAATAGTCAATTCTATCAGGTAATTTTATCTTCAGTTCCTAAATGAACTAATAGCTTCAAGTAAATTTTTTTTCAGACCTGTGTCACTTAATGAAAAACAAAAACAAAAACAAAACCATGGTAGTGGTTATATCTCCGTATGGCATGTGTCATCACAGATCTGAATGCCTTTGACTAATCCTGCCAGTGCAGTTTGACCTTGATTGCTTTAATAATTTCTTTATCTCTACTTTTTTTTCAATTTATCCTCATACCTCCCATTATCTCTTCAACCTGTTCCAGACTTTCTGACTCATTCCTCAGACAAAATGGCTTTATCAAGTTTAACAATGAGCTATATCCTAACAAAGCTAATGGTCAATTATCGGTCCTCATTTTAGTAGACCACTTAGCTGCTTTCGACATGGTTTACCACTTGCTCCTCCTTGAAATATTTTTCCCCTGGGTGACATCCTATTCTTGTTTTTCTCCCCCTCTCTCCTTTTGTCATCTTTCCTGACTTTTCGCCATCTGACATCTAAATGTTGTATCCCATGATGCAGTCGTTTTGTTTTCTCTGTCTCTTCTCTTGGACAAATTGATCTCATTTCATCCTATAGCTTCCAACAGCTTCCCTGTGCTGGTGATCCTCAAATTACTATTTTATTGAATCTAGGCTTTTTTTCCCCTTCATTAGGTAACTGCATGTGGAAACTCCAAATGGTTTCAGCCATTCCTGAAGAGGCTTAACAAGAAAGAGAAGCCCTGCACTATATAGTTTATATGCTAAGCATTTGCACATTCATTATCTTTTTAGACTGCTCTCTCTAACATGTTCCTATGCAGGCATTATAAACCTTATCCTCATTTACAGATTAAGAAACTAAGAACCAAAGATTCATTGAGAGTCACACAGTTAATCAACAGACTAGATTTACAGAAAAGCCCATTTTCTATCACTAGACTGTGAACAATGTGAAAGCAGGGACTGTCTAACTCTTCATCATTATCCTTAGTTGCAGGAAATAAGAGTAATCATCACTTGAATGATTGAATCTATTTATTTCAATTTTTGCTGTTAAAATTATTTCTAAAGTATAAGATAGCCCATTTTGCTGATTTAAAAACTGTTATTCTCTAATAATCAAGGATCCAGATGCTTTTCAACCAATATGTAGATCATTAATTTTTATTGCATATTTTTAAAGTCCAAACCTGGAATGAATGAAAAATAAATAAACAAAATAAAAAATGAACATTTTTCCCAAAGGTATTTAAACCCAGAACGTTTTCCCAGAGAAACTGAGATTAAATAGTAATATTCACTTGTGGGTTTTTTATTTTTTTGTCATTTGCTTTATTTCCTTCTCTGAGAATGAAAAAAAATATATTTGAGAGCTCTAGTTCATGGGTCATTTATTTTTATAGCAACAAGGCACCTTGTGACATCATATTAGCACTTGTCAGTTTCACATATCATAACATATGGGGCATGAAGAGACTGTAAAAAGGAAGTGACAACTTGCTGGTTAAATCTGGAGGAGATATGAGACTTGTAATAGCTTCTCACTTGAATCTTTTCCCAAACAATTATTGTAACACTAATTTTTAATCCTTGGCACCATAAATGATAACAGTAACCAAAATAAATTTCCATGGCTTGATGAGTAGAAGTATTTTTCTTAATCTAAATAGGAACAAAGGGAAGAGTTCTTCCTCTGTAAGGAATAGGTTACATGAAGCCACATTGAGGAAAATGTGTACTGTTCTTTAAACAAAAACGCCCTTACAAAGGGGGATTCTAAGATGGCAGGGGCAATGATAGCATAGATCCTGGATGTTCACAAATCCCAAATAAAAACAGAAAGCAAAATCACACGGTAAAACTAAATCACATGGATAGCATGGAAAACAGAACAAAATGACAAGATATTCCACACACTCCAAAATACAAGAAGATGGGGAAGAAACACCAGCAGCCAAGATACCAAAGCCATCGATGTATGTGAGAACAGAGGGAAGCAACAGAGTGCCTAAAGGATCAGAGAACAAGGGAGCTCCTGAGTAGCCAACTTCACGGAGGGCCAATTTGAGCACAGGAACTGAACCACAAGGGCTTTTGCCCACCCCAGGGGTGGGTGAGTGATTGCAAGTGTCCTGTAGAAGGTCTGAGAGGTCAGAGCCCTAAACTAAATAGAAGGTTAAAAGGAGAGATTTGAAAATCAAAAGAAATAAAGACACGAGAACCATTGAAGAGAAAGTAACAAACACGGAAAGCGCAACTATCATACAGATTTTAGGATTCCTTGAAAGAGAAAATCAAGGAAATAATGGAAAACAATAGTGAAATAATGACCAACCCAATAGCAGTGCCCATCCCTAATGCCCACATATTTCTGAAATGCCATTCCCATTAACAGGGCTTCTTTGGCTGATTCCAGGTGTGGGGCTGAAAGTTATAAGAGGAATTTGGAACATCTTAATATATCAGTAGCAAGATAGCTATGAAAGACTATTGCTAGGACATGTCAAAAAGAATTTGAAGAAGCTTCAACTGACCAAAGATAACATAATTTGAACTTCATTAGGGGTAAGAATTGCAGTAGATAGAAACCTATGGAGTATTTCTTTATCATTGAGTTTGTAATGGTATTTTTTTTTCATTAAAAAAAGAAATCTAATTGTTTGCTTTCTGAGGATGAAGTAACACCAATTGATTAGATTAAAACAGTAGTTATAAGGAAATAATCAACATTTATCTTGACTTTTCGAATATGAACAATACCATTGGGTAGATAAATAGTAGATGAGAGGGAGCAATTCCTTATTAAATTCTTTCAGATAACAAGTGAAACAAAATGATAGAATTAGAATATCACAGTTTTGCAACCCTTAATGAATTAATGGTCATAGGCATTGAGCATCCAAGGAAACTAACATTAAAAACAGAAATCATTGATTGTTTGACAATGTTTATTCAAGTCCGGCGATCCCACTCTTGTGTATATATCTGGAGGAATTGAAATCAATATCTCAAAGAGATGTTTGCACACCCATATTCATTGCAATGTTATTCGCAATAGCCAAGATAAGGAAACAACTTAAATATCCTTCAACAGATAAATGGATAAAGAAAAATGGGTGTATGTATATACAAGGGAATATTGTCCAGCCATAAAAAAGAAGAAAATCTTGCCATTTGCAACAACATGGATGAATATGTAGGTTATTATACTAAGTGAAATAAGCCAGACAGAGAAAAAAAATACTGTATGTCTCACTTACATCTAAAATCTTTTTTTAAAGCTGATTTCATAGAAATAGAAGGTAATAGTGATTGCCAGGGTCTGGGGGATGGGAGATATGGGGTGATATAGGTCAAAGGATAGAAAAATCAGTTATAAGAAGAGTAAATTCTGAGGATAAGATAAATATATATGAATACATACTCATGCTAATGTACAGCATGGTGACTATAGTTAATAGTACAGTATTGTATACTTGAAAGTTATTGAGAGTAGATCTTAGGCATTCTTACTACACTCACACAAAAGAGTTAACTATATTAACTATGTGAGGTGAGGGATGTGTTAGTTACCTTGATCTTGGTAAACATTCTACAATGTATATGTATATCAAATCATCACATTGTGCACTTTAAATGTATACAATTATATTTTTCAAGTTTTTCTCAAAGAAGTTAAAAAATTGGAGACAAAATGTCATCCTATATGATTAAGATCAGAATATGAGCACACATAATTCGTTCTCTTGACTAAAATGAGGGACAATATAAAATTGCTTTACTCATTCAGCCATCCATCCATGTATTAAAAAAAACAAATGAACTAACCATAACTAATCCCCCCCCCCTCTCTCATATGAACGCACACACACAGAATCATATTTCACTTGCGGTATCCCAGTGATTGTGAGAACACAGAGATAAATGACACATATCTTGATTTTAGGATTAATGTAATCTACTGGGTGTTTGCAGAGAATTACATCAAGTACATAACTCTAAAGGCCTCTCAAGAGAGGTCCAGAGCTACATGGAATTTTTTAAAAAACTCACTCACACAAAACAAATAAAGCTTTACTTTATTGACTCTTGAAAGGTCATTTAAAATCCTATTGTATAAACATTCTTATGTTATACTTTTCTTCACTTTGTTAAAAAATAAATTTGTAATTTCTGATTTTCTCCCAGGGATGGGCTTATGAAAATTTTTTTCAATGTGATTTTGAAGATTCAGTGGGATTCAGTCCTATTTTTCATTGTAATTCTCAAATGAAAGCAAACATTAAACACATATTAAGTTTAGGCCACATTTAAGTTACTGATATTTCTAAGCAGGAAAGGTACTACTAGACCCATTAATTGATCTGTCTGTATTAAGATGAATTAGTTTAAACCTGGGAATGATATTCAAGGAATAACAGCTATCTTCTGGACATTTTACTGTATGAAAGAATTAATGTAAAGTACACCTTTAGGTTAGGAGTCTGTGAAATTACATTATTAAAAATCCGAAAGACATAGAAAAGTCCAAAGAAAAAATTAAAATTTAAACATTTTTAAACATTTCACAAACACCATTCATAAAACTTTTACATATATATATAAGTGAACATGTATTTATACATGTAATCTTACATGTATAAATTATATTCATCTATATTCATTATATTTTTTGATACAGATTTACATACACATACAAATAAAAGGATAAATAAAAATGAACTTTAAAATGAGATCAACTTTAAATACAATTTTAAATATATTTAAAAATGTAATGAAGGTAAGAGAGAAAGAACTGAAGTAAAACTAAAGGACTTGTTTAACTTCTTGTACACAATTCTTCATCACAAAAGAAGTTTCTAGAGAGAACTCTAAAGTTAAGAATAAAAACTAAGATGTTGGAGTTGTTAAAATTATAGTTGACAGATGAGGAAATTGACATGTTTCACTTCCTTTGACTTACACTGTGATAGGATGGATTTTATGACATCAAAATGTATACAAATTATATTTATTTTTTAATCATAAATCTCATACTATTAGTTTTATATTTGAATATATTTAATTTCCATCAACTATCTTTTTATCATATCCAACAGGTCAAAAGAGCTTTAAAATATCTTTTTTAGTTTACAGGCAGGAATACACATGCATGCAGGTGTGCACTTATTAATTTAATTTACTCATTTAAGCATTTTTTGAGTGGTTGCTATAACCAAGGCACTGCACACTGGAGTTCAGATGATAAGCAATGCCAGAAATCATCTCTCCTTGCATGAGGTTACATTATAGCCCAGAATAAAGGTAAAATGAGATGACACATCAGAAACACCAGCATATACCTGGCTCTCAAGAAATGTCAATTTTCTTTCTGTCTTGATCTCTCTCCACTCCCACTCCATTTTGGGAATTCCATTGCTGATCTTCCTTCTGCCAATTTTTTAGACTCTCCCCTTAGCATCTGTCAGTGATGATTCTCACTTCTGACCCTTTGTCCTGCATTGAAGTCTTTATAACTATCTCTGATGCCAAGACCTAGCCTTATTAATCTATTTCCTCCACCATTTATCATGCCTTGCCTTGAAATACTTATTTTTTAATACATCAACATCTGTGGTGAGGGAATCTTTCACTAACTCACTAAATAAATATCTTTGAGAAAGTAATAATTTGTCAAATGGCAAAGGAATGTTCTAGGTGCTCAGTCAGCAAAATGAAACGTATCTAGGTTAATGTGGCTTTTCCTGGGAATAAAAATAGAATCATCACTAATATTTATTGCACTTCCTATTTGCTGGACACTATCACAAGCAGGCAGATTATCTTATTTAAGATGATCTATCACAACAACCCTGTGAAGTAGGTGTTTGTTTTACTAACAGGCAAACGGGCAGAGTTACTTGCCCAAGGTAACAAAGGTAGTGGTGAAGACTTACCCTCCAATTATGAAGTCAGAAAGACTTCATGAGCTTTTAAGTATGGCTTGAAAAATAGCTAAGAACATATGAAAGAAGACTGTTACAAAGTTTCACAACAATTTCTCAGGAGATAATTTGTTATCATGTTAGACAATATGTTAGAATCATAAACTATAGGGGCTTAAAGAGGCTTGAGAAAAAATAATCTACATTCTGGATCTTTTTTTTTTTAAAGATTTTATTTATTTATTTGACAGAGAGAGACACAGCGAGAGAGGGAACACAAGCAGGGGGAGTAGGAGAGGGAGAAGCAGGCTCCCCACAGAGCAGGGAGCCCAATGCGGGACTCGATCCCAGGACCCTGGGATCATGACCTGAGCTGAAGGCAGTCGCTTAACCAACTGAGCCACCCAGGTGCCCCTACATTCTGGATCTTATAGATAAAAATAAACCAACCACTTTAGCTCCTGATAGGTCCTTTGCCTTATCATATGCCTTATAGCTAATATGTATACAACTTGAGCCTTTTCCTGTCAAAGCTAGTCCCTGCACAATGTTCTGGATTTCATCACCTCTTGACACCTCCAACTCTCCACTTCTTACTTAGCCCTGTCCCTCTGCATTATCAGTCTATTTTTTTCCTCTCTGGGATATGTTTTAGCTCTAATAGTTCTCATCTTTAAAAGTCCTTCCAGCTATGGCTTCATTTATATTTTTGTGATCCCCCAACAATGAGAATTGTAAGCCCCTCGCCTTAGTTTTTATGCTAAACTGAGAAATAAGAGTGTACTCCCTCTGATGGCTAAACTGTTCATTGCTTTTGCTAAACTCAAACTCACAGGATGTACTTTTGTAGACTTGCTTATCCTTAGACCATCTACTTCTGAGAAGTGAAAACAGAACATTTGCTTGGCCTTGCATCACATTCTCATGTCATGATACCTTTGTATTTCAGACGAACCCAAGTGCCTGAAGATATAACACTTTTGCTAACTGTCAGAAGGCTGCAAATAAAGGGTTTTTCTGTTGCTCCTTTTGGATGTTCTTTATTTCAAGACCTTTCCACCTCCTAGTCATACTTGTTGAAATGTGTTTGCATTTAAAGAGATTGTTGCCTCCTCATACTTCAGCTTCTCTTCAACCCATTTTAATCCAGTTTCTGCCAACCTTCCAAAACTGCTCTCATACCTCCACTGTACTAGTTCCCATAGGCATTTCTTGGCCTTATCTTCTCCAACATCTCGAAGTTTTTAATACATTAGGTCACTCTCTTTGTTTTTTTTAATTTAATTTAATTTAATTATGTTATTTTTGTCACCATACAGTACATCACTAGGTTTTGATGTAGTGTTCCATGATTCATTGTTTTCATATAATACCCAGTGCTCCATGCAGTATGTGCTCTCTTTAATACCCATCACCAGGCTAACCCATCCCCCCACCCCCCTCCCCTCTAAAACCCTGTTTGTTTCTCGGAGTCCATAGTCTCTCATGGTTTGTCTCCCCCTCTGATTTCCCCCCTTTCATTTTTCCCTTCCTTCTCCTAATGTCCTCCATGCTATTCCTTATTTTCCACAAATAAGTGAAACCATATGATAATTGACTTTCTCTGCTTGATTTATTTCACTTAGCATAATCTCCTCCAGTCCCATTCATGTTGATGTAACAGTTGGGTATTCATCCTTTCTGATGGCTGAGTAATATTGCATTGTATATATGGACCACATCTTCTTTATCCATTCATCTGTTGAAGGGCATCTCGGCTCTTTCCACAGTTTGGTTATTGCGGACATTGCTGCTATGAACATTGGGGTGCATACGGCCCTTCTTTTCACTACATCTGTGTCTTTGGGGTAAATACCCAGTAGTGCAGTTGCTGCGTCATAGGGTAGCTCTATTTTTAAATTTTTGAGGCACCTCCACACTGTTTTCCAAAGTGGCTCTACCAACTTGCATTCCCACCAACAGTGTAAGATGGTTCCCCTTTCTCCACAACCTCTCCAACATTTGTCATTTCTTGCCTTGCCAATTTTTGCCATTCTAACTGGTGTAAGGTGGTATCTCAATGTGATTTTGATTTGAATTTCCTGTCTATATGTCTGTATTTGTGCTAGTACCATGCTGTCTTGGTGATCACTGCTTTGTAATATAGCTTGAAATCAGGCAACGTGATGCCCCCAGCTTTGTTTTTCTTTTTCAACATTTCCTTGGCGATTCAGGGTCTTCTCTGATTCCACACGAATTTTAGGATTGTTTGTTCCAGCACTTTAAAAAAATGTCCTTGGAATTTTGATCGGGATGGCATTGAAGGTATAGATTGCTCTGGGCAGCATAGACATTTTAACAATGTTTATTCTTCGGATCCATGAGCATGGAATGTTTTCCCATCTTTTTGTATCTTCTTTCATGAGTGTTCTGTAGTTTCTAGAGTATATAGGTCCTTTACCTCTTTGGTTAGGTTTATTCTGAGGTATCTTATGGGGTTTGGTGCTATTGTAAATCCAAGATTCTCAATAAAATCCTAGCTAATAGGATCCAACAATACATTAAAAGGATCACCCACCACAACCAAGTGGGATTTATCCCCGGGATGCAAGGGTGGTTCAACATTCGCAAATCAATCAATGTGATAGAACACATTAATAAGAGGAGAAAGAAGAACCATATGGTCCTCTCAATTGATGCAGAAAAACCATTTGACAAAATACAGCATCCTTTCCTGATTAAAACTCTTCAGAGTATAGGGATAGAGGGAACATTCCTCAAGTTCATAAAATCCATCTATGAAAAACCCACAATGAATATCAACCTCAATGGGGAAAAGATGAGAGCCTTTCCCTTAAGATCAGGAACACGTCAAGGATGCCCACTCTCACCACTATTGTTCAACGTAGTACTAGAAGTCCTAGCAACAGCAATCAGACAACAAAAAGAAATAAAAAGTGTTCAAATTGGCAAAGAAAAAGTCAAACTCTCTCTCTTTGCAGATGACATGATACTTTATGTGGAAAATCCAAAAGACTCCACCCCCAAATTACTAGAACTCACACAACAATTCAGTAATGTGGCAGGATACAAAATCTATGCACAGAAATCAGTTGCTTTCTTATACACTAACAGTGCAACTGTAGAAAGAGAAACTAGGTCACTCTCTTTGAAACACTGTCTTTTCTTACTCAGGGAGTTCTTAGTTCTAGCTTTGCCACTTTCTAGCTGGGTCATTTGGGCAAATTATTTAACCCCTCTAAGATGATCTTCTAATTTGTAAAAGAGATCTAAGAACAACCTCATTTTACTGTTTCTCCAGAAGTATGGAGTATAATTTACAGAAAAATATTATTTCTCCACTTATGAATTAAATGCAGCGGGCATTATAGTTTTGTGTTAACTGTATATATCTGCAAGAAGTACAGAAAAAAAATACCATAAATGTAAGGTCATTGAATATAAGTATAATGAGTTTTATAACAGCAGAATCAGGTTCTGATCAGTCTAATTTTGTTCACAGTATGGACAGTAGCAGAGTTTATATGAGAAAGACTAGATACTCAAAAGTAGATCTCATAAAAAATGCTTAACAAAAAAGAAAATGGTTAAAAGTGAAACTAATACTTAATCAGAGCTCACTCTTAGTGAGCTTAGTGTTAGTGTTATGATTAAACTTCAAAGCATTGGAAAGCTACTATAACATTAAACAGTATAAACTTAGCCTCTTTCACTCTCAAGATAAAACCAATTATAATTTGTAAATGGCCATCTCCGTTAGTTTTGAATATTCACCTTGTAATTACATTCAGCACAAGGTTAATTAGAAAACTGTTTTCCTGATTCAACTTGAATGTTTATGAAATTATGTACTTCTTATACATTGAACCAATATTAAGAAAGCAATTTGTTCAAATACAGTTCTGATTTTATGACAAAAATACTCTGCTAAAAAATCTATGTAAATAATGTTATTTCGGGGGAAATCAGCTTTCGGCTTAACTTACAAAGTACGTAATTTATCCAAGGGTAGAGATGCTTCTCTAAACTTTTTGATGTATAAGTGTGTTTTTCAACTAAAGCATTACCAAGATGTTAACCCAAACAGGTCTTCATTAGAAATACAAATGCTTTAAGCATTATTTCATAGTGCATGTAACAATGACTTCTACACATGGAAAGTACAATCTTAATTACCTCTCAAACAGGGACACATTGCCCTCTTGTAGTTTATACACAGACTTGACTTTTGCCTATTTCCTTTCTGTGGGTTTTCCATTGTCCTGGTGCTCTGGGACCATTTGTAGATGGAACCATAATGAAAGTTACCATTCAGAGACCAGCATGAGTGTCAGAGAATCTCATCTCATCCCACGTATAATTATCTTTGGCTACATTTCTCCCGTGTTGTTTTGTTATACTTCATAATGTTTTTCCAGAGCTGGAAGTGGCTCATGTAAACCTGTAATCAAAGCACTATGAAAATGATTTAGGTTACACTAGTAGCACAAAGCTATAGCTAAATCACTCACTCATTTGATAATTTATATAGAGGTCAATCAGCAACTATTTACAGTATACTTACCACCTGTAATATGCTAGGCTAGTTGTTACAGTAAACAGATGAACATTACAGTGAATAAAATTTACATCTAATCTAACATCATATGCAGATGGTGCAGGGTCACTTGAACCTATATATTTGGAAGCCATTATCCTTATAATTTCAGGGCATCATTCACAATCCAGATGGCAAGAAAAATTGAAGATACTTTATTACCTTCAGAACTATGCTGGGCTTTTAAAATGGCCTACTCTATCATGGTTCAGTATTAATATTGTATTTCAAAGGCTCACAAACCAAGTAACTGCTTCTTTTGAAATATATCAACATTCAAGGAAAATACCTCAAAGTCATAAAGTAACTTGGATAAAATAATTTTCTTAGAAAAAATATTTACAAAAATATCATACAATATTTTGAGGAATAAATGTCAGAATTTTTTTTATAACAAGCCAAAAGAATGAATCAAGCATCAAGAACCCAATACTGGAAAAGAAAGTAAAATTTCTAGAATTAAAGAACTCATGCTGCATTGGCTATCATTACTTGAGTCCATTTTATAAGTCAGACACTATTTTAATCCATAGAACATACCTGCAAGGTAGGCACTGTTTCCCCTATTGCATGAGTAAGAAAATAGAGACCCAACAGATCTGTAGATTAGGATCACAGAGGGAAAATAGTAGGGCTTGGAACCAAGCTTTATTTTATACCTGACCACATACCATTTCTAAAATGCTAAGTTGCTATCTTTAAAGATTCCCAGAAGCAAAGCTCAGTATGCAGAAATATAATGGTATCCCCTGAGTATCACATTCTGAGCTTTTATGAGAGGACATGGACTCTAAAGTAGAAATAAATGATAGAAATAAACAAATGATGTATATAAAATAAATAAAGTAGAAATAAATAAATGATGATTTCTCAGTATTATTAATGAGCTGAACTACCCTTGATCAAAGTAAACCCTAATAAGTTTATTTCTGTTAGAAATACTCTAGGGGCACCTGGGTGCCTCAGTCGGTTAAGCGTCTGCCGTCGGCTCGGGTCATAATCCCAGGGTTCTGGGATCCAAGCCCCACATCAGGCTCCTGTTTGGTGGGAAGCCTGCTTCTCCCTCTCTTAATCCCCCTGCTTGTGTTCCTGCTCTCACTATCTCTCTCTCTGTGTCAAATAAATAAATAAATAAATAAAATCTTAAAAAAAAATAAAAGAAATACTCTAAATATTAAATATATTTGTGCTTTCTTTGCAAGATCTAACATGAAATCCAGATGGAATAAAATGATTTGAGAAGAGTAGCAATTATCTAAGGCAATGAGGAATACTTGCAATCAAAATTCTGAGAATTAAAAAAAAAATTACTGAAGAGTAATATAGAAGCTATCATGTAAGAGCACAAAGTTAAACCCAGTAGTCAATTTCAAAAATTACTATAATTTTTCACATATTATCACAGTGGCGTATCTTAGCTCCATCAGTAAAATTTTAAGTGAGTGGATTGCACAGAATGGCAATTGTCTGAAGAAACCTTAATGTGATAAACAGTAGGGGCCCCTGGGTGGCTCAGTCGGTTAAGCATCTGCCTTTGACTCAGGTCATGATCTCAGGGTCCTGGGATCCAGTCCTGCATTGGGCTTCTTGCTCAGCGGGGAGCCTGCTTTTCCCTTGGCCTGCTGCTCTCCCTGTTTGTGCTCTCTCTCTCTCTCTCTCTGACAAATAAATAAATAAAATCTTTTAAAAAAAATATGTGATAAATAGCAATAAGGGGTACTGAAGAGGAACATTAGTATTTTATGGTAAGCTTTCTCAAGGAGACATAAAATGGTAGACATTTGAGGTTTCCTATAATGGTGACTTAGAAATTTATATTTTGGGAAAATCTAACAAGTGGGATGTTCCAGAACATCAGAAATTAAACTTTCTTAAATAGAGCAAACAAACATAATTTAGGTGTTTCCAGGACAGAATGGTTCTGACTTTGATACAAACAGAAAACAAAGAGACAACAAGGAGATCTAAAATAAGATGATCCAATAATACCTGAAGCAAATTATAATCAAATACAGTTCAGACTAATTAAAAAGATGGCCACCAGACAGAACATAGTTATTAGTAATAATATGTATTCTGGTCTAAACACTAATGAAGAGTCAGAGGAAAATGCAATGTATTTCTCCGAAGGAATATCAACAAAGCAAAACAAATAAAAAGCTATAATCTTGGCTGTGATTTATATCTGTCTTCCCAGTCTCCCCTTCCCATCTTGCCCTAATCATGCAGAATTTGACCTAATTCTTGAGAAAAATGTCCTCCACAATTCCACTGGAGCACATGAAGTCACCTTCAGGAAAACACATGATTTACTAGATTAACATCAGTACATGAAAATGTGTTGCTTACACAGGAACTAGAGACAACGAAAAAAGAGGAACAAATGAAATACCTATACCAGACCCCTGATTTTCCATTGGCCACCTTTGCAAATCTGTGACCCCTTGAAATCCTTGTGCATGCTTTGGCAAGACTGTTTCAGCAAATGTGGGAACTAGCCGATAAGAAAGTCAAGTCTGCAATTCAGCAGGAAGCTCAGATCATTGCCTACTCTTTTCCACTGTTTGACTTGTGACTAGGTAAAAGTAAAAAGAGAAAAAATCAGCATATTTTGAGGTCAGAGTTGTCTTAGGTGTATGTCTTCAAACTAAAATTGATCTATCAAAACAGATCTCAAACTTGCCAAAGTATAATGTTTATATGCACATACACACATATATACATTTAATTGCCTGAAATAGGCTACAGAGAAAGAGTTATTGCATACATATTCTTTTTCAAGGACAGTGAAAAAAGGCACATTCTGTGACATTGTATAAGCCTAAAGTGAAACTCTCACCTTTTTGTTCCTTTGCATTTTTAACTCATTAACAAACACAAAATGTCCCCTATGGTAAGATATGGAATGAAGGTCATTGTAGCAAATGGCAGGTTCTCCTTTCCAAATCTTTTAAAACACACTCACCCCCACTCATACAAGGGCTTATTAGGTCAACATTTCCCAAACGTGGTAACACATTAGAGTCATGTGTAGAGATTTTCTGAAGTACTGGTACCTTTTTCTTATCTCAGGCTGTCGGAATCAGAATGACCAGGAGGCAGCCTGGGGTAGAAAACCACCATACTATCTAATTTTGCAGCCAAGTTTAAATCACACTTATAGGCCCTTATTATCACTTAATATTGGCAGGTATTATCATGGGTTTTGGTGTCTTTCTTATAGTTGCCAAAGCTTATATCACCCTTCACTTGTGCTTCCTTGGCTAAGATATCTCCTCTAGCTGTTTTTTGCCCCTTGGGACATTTAGAAGACTGTCTTCTGATAGTACTTTTCTCATTTCTGCTCACCTTGTGTCACAGGGGGATTTTGTTCAAGTTTCAAATCATATCATTTCTACAGAAAAAGGAACAATCATCTCCTAAGGAGATGGACTTACTATGGTGAATCTAGAGAATAATTCTAGCATTTTCTTACAATAATATATATATGTATGTATATATATATATAATATACTATATACATACACCCAATGTATGTATACAATATATGCATATACAATATATAATAGTGTATATACTCAAGGCATGAATGACATATACAATAATATACACACACACACACACACACTTATATGTACACTATAACATACATATATCACAGAGGCCTAAAAGAGCAGTCTAAGGCTTCAATCTCCTTAAACAGAAATGGGTGGTTTGGTCTTATATTTCTTCCATAAACATATCACATGCTTCTTCTGGTTCTATCTCTTTGTTCTGCTGCCATATTTATTGGTATGAAAGTCTAGTATTAGGACTTAAATCAAGCCGAAACTAAAATGAAAAATTAACACATCTAAGTTTGCTGTAGATCTTGCTCCTCCCTCTCCTTACACCATTTATTTTTATTTATTTATTTATTTTTAAAGATTTTATTTATTTTTCAACAGAGAGAGAGACAGCGAGAGAGGGAACACAAGCTGGGGGAGTGGGAGAGGGAGAAGCAGGCTTCCCCCTGAGCTGGGAGCCTGATGCGGGGCTTGATCCCAGGACCCTGGGATCATGACCTGAGCTGAAGGCAGACACTTAACGACTGAGCCACCCAGGTGCCCTCCTTACCCCATTTAAATAAAATTAATTTTGCTAGTGTTTTTTCTCTGTAGAAAAATTATAATAGAGAGAGGCAAATGAAGGAGAAAACAACCTCTGAAAATTGGACATACATTAATAACTTCTGTACAATCAGTCTTGAGGTACATTTTAGGAGAGAAGTATCAATCTCAATCTTTCTACAATGAAACAAATTATTACTTTCCCAAAGCTATCCATTTAGTGACTTAGTGAAAGAATCCCTCACCACAGGTGCTGATGTGTTAAAAAACAAGTATTACAAGGCAGGGTGTGAGAAATGGTGGAGAAAATAAATTAATAAGACTAGGTCTCAGCATCAGAGATAGTTATAAAGACTTCAATGTGGGACAAAGGATCAGAAGTGAGAATCATCACTGACATATGCTAAGGGGAGAGTCTAAGAGATTGGCAGAAAGGAGATCAGCAATGGAACTCCCAAAATGGAATGGGAGTGGAGAGAGATCAAGACAGGAAGGAAATCGACATTCCTTAAGGGCCAAGTATATGTTGGTGTTTCTGATGTATCATCTCATTTTACCTTTGTTCTGGGCTATAATGTAACCTCATGCAAGGACGGATGATTTCTGGCATTGCTTACCATCTGAACTCCAGTGTGCAGTGCCTTGGTTATAGCAACCACTCAAAAAATGCTTAAATGAGTAAATTAAATTAATAAGTGCACACCTGCATGCATGTGTATTCCTGCCTATGAACTAAAAAAAGATGTTTTAAAGCTCTTTTGACCTGTCAGATATGGTAAAAAAAGATAGCTGATGACAACGGAATATAAAATCCAACTTATCAGGTGTTCTGTTATTTGGCAATCAGGGTGAAATACCAACATTATCTACCATAATGACAAGAACACCCCACAACAGCTGGAGATCATGGTATATTGGCATTATGTAAAAAACGGTGGTTTCAGTAGGCAGTAGAGTATTATCAAGGAGGATCAGTGTGGACATTCACATCAAACCCACCAAAATGTTTAGCAGGAAGGTGGAGAAGAAACATGACAGCAGAGATCCAGCTATACAACTTAGGAACTAAAATTCCATCCCATGGAAAACTTTTGTAACAAATCATTACTTTATTCCCAGAAGAAGTGGACTCTAAACAGGGACTCAGATTGCAGTATAAGATGGAGGTTTGGTCATATTTTTTTTTTCCAAGAAATAGTCTACAACCAAAGGGTATGACTAATATCCAGAGAGATTTGAAGCAAAGATCTTAGTCTAGATTTCCCAAATTCATCCTGATGAGAAGGAAATCAAGGGTTAAGTAAATGCAACTAAAGGGCCTAAAAAACTATAGGCATGATGGGATAAGTGTGGATATGAATCCAAGAATTATTTTCCAGGGAGGTAAGCTTTAATATCAGACATATTTGGGTGTGCCTTTATAATTATCCAGATTGTATGTGGGGTACTTCAACTCGAAGGGAGTCTGAAATGTAATTTGAAGGTATCTTGCCCCTCTGGTTTTGAAAGTCATGCTGGTAGGCGACTGACCTAAATGGAAAGTGAGTTATTGGGTAGTAAGTGGCACAATTCCTTGGCTCCATTCCATTATTACCTTCTTAGTCCAGGCTTTCAACACATCAGTAACAGACGATTGAACAACATGCAACAGTACTCATGTCTCTTGTCTTTTCAATCCTGTAACAAAATTCATCTTTAAAACCTCACTTCAGTATCTCTGTTTAGATTTTTCTATTTGCCCAAAATATCTTTTTTTATCCTTCTTCCTATCTGAATGCAATTAGGTACTTCAATGCTAACTTCAATTTATGTTTGCTTTTTAAAGAGGCTCTCATCCAGGACTCCATCTACTCTAAATTTCTATAACTCTTTCATTCTACATCTTTTATCTTAGAATGTGATGATATATTTCCAATGCTGATATAAGCTCCCTACGAGAACAGTTTGTATTTTATTATTGTACTCCTAGTACCCAAGTTTGTACATGATAAATAGATTCAACTTGCAAAAATTGCATTAAGCTTTCTTTTTCTTTGATGTCCCCTCAATGATTAGCATAATGACATTTCATTGATTTAATGTAGTAGATACAAAAATGCCCCACTCATGTCCCCATGGTCTACTTCTGCAGATGGTTCCCTTACAGGACAGTGACTTCCTACGTCTTTCTGTCTAAGGATATTCTCTGGCATCAAACATGCTTAGCACTTTTGCAGGACTGATTGGTAGTTCTGAAAGATTAATGCCTCAGTAGAAATCCTTAACCACTGAGGGACAGGAGTTAGTGGACAAATACTCCAATTCCCCCTACCTTTCTAGCTTAACTCTCAGTGGAAAAATTCTAAGGCATGTTTTGTACAATCTCTCAGAGGGTTGCAAATGGGATTTTTCTTGTGCTGCCCACAAAGGAAACCTGCTCACTAGGAGCTCCTTACTGCCTGTCTTCCCTTCCTTGTCTCACTTCTACTCAGAGTGCTTGCTGGATTTGTTTCCAAAATAAACTACTTGCCTGCAAATTCTTGTGTCAGAATGCACTTTGTGAGACCTCCAAATAAAGACCATTAATAATGTACTCATTGATAATTATTCTTATTAATGCACTAAAGCATCTCCACAGAGTTTAACCTAGCACAGGGAAATTCAAAACTGTGCCTGGCACATAGTAGGTATTTAATGTTAATTGCCTTCTTTCCCTTTTTGGTACCACTTTATTCACTTGGATTAAATAAGATATATAGTTGAAGATGGTAAAATATTGCTTTTTGAATAGTCTTTGTTGTTATCATAAATTAATGGATCTAAATTAATGGATCTAAATTAATGAATTTTTTAAAGTTTCTCTTGTTACATCACATATAATTTTCTTTCAACTATTGCCAACTTCTGTCTGTTGGAATATTTTTATAAATGAATTCAAGTAGGCAAAATCTAGTGTAACATTTAGTAGACTTGTGAGTAAGAAACTGATGAAAACATTCACATCAAACTTTTTATCTACTGGTACACCCTGTGCGCAGGAACCCTAGGCTTTTCACTGATGTAATCTTTATTCTTGGGTGGGGGGAGGGGGGTTAGACAATTGTGTGTTCAACCTTGAAAGAAAGTGTCAGAAAGGATTTCAACTTAGGCAGTGTATTTTCTGGCTTATTATTACCAGTTTCTTTCACTAGTAATTGCAAAATAAATTATGTGGAAGAAGCATGGAAAAACCCATGTAGTACTATTAGGTTTTGAATAGTATTTTATCAATTGTTTTGATATGTACAATCTCCAGTGATTCTTACCTTAGTTTTCCACTGGTTTGTTTAAAAAGGGACTTAAGGTGGCTCATCCGTCTTGTAGTTGCTTTTTCAATAACCAATTGCCCTTGAATGTAAAGCTAAAATGTCTGGAGACATTAAAAGATTTTGGATTGGATAGTCATGTGAAAATGGTGTTGCCAATTTAGCAATATCGTACCCATCACAGTAAAAAGAGATTCAAAAAAGAGAGAACCATTGGTACCCTAATCCAACTGTATAGTGGTTTATTCGCTAAATGGTTGGACTAAGGTAGTAGCAATGGGAATGAAAAATAATGGTAAGGTGTAAGATAACTTGCAAAAGAAGAGTCAACAGGAGCATCCGGATGACTGAATATATTAAAAGTCATGAAATAGTAAGAAGTCAATGAAAAGTAGACTTCAGCTTCCTCAGTATTTACAAAGCAAACTATCCTGGCTAACTTTGGGTGTATCTTCTATACACACAAAGTAGAATAAGATAAAATGATTCTATTAAATGTATACATAATCTTCTGTTTAGTGGTTTTGTTGAATGGAAATCTAAATTTAGTCCTGTGTCTACCAGGAAATAAAAAGAAACAAAAAAGATAGTATGTTCTATGGAACTAGATACTATCTAGCACACCTTTCCAGATTATCTAGATCTAGAGTGGTTTGTGCATTTCATTGTCATTTTAGTTATTTTATAATTCTGTAAGCTATAAAACTGATTAATACAAATCATTCCTTTCCATAGGCATGCAAATACTTTTTTCCCCAATGGAGATGTATTAATTCTCCCAACCACTGAGAAAGAAGCCAGTTTTTTATCTATTAATCATTTCAGCATTGCTTTATTGCCTATATGTCATCTCTTCCGCTTGTCCTTGAGCCAGTTTTTAATACCTTTGCTGGTTCCCTCATTCATTAATAAGTTAAATAAAATCTCTGACACATGGTTATATTGTATTTGTATGAGGGTCATGATTTTACTGTTAATTTAAAAAGTTCTCTTATAGCACACCTTCCTTTTTAATCCAGTGAATTATTTCCTCTTGATAACATCTAAGCTGATACAATGGTGATGGCGGGGGAGGGGAGTTGTGTATGCTGGATAGTAACTCAGAGTCAACGTGCCATGGACAAATAGGATAAATAATTTTTCAGAAAAGGTGACTCAAATGGTTTGCACCAAGGAATGGCATATGTGGTTCTTACTTTACATCAGTAATTACAGTTTGAATAAAGAGAGGTATTATTTTGCCCTTTAATTCCTTGTATACCTGAAAGAATATCCTGAGGAATGTAATGCATTGTACATCTAACAGAGTTGCTGGATGATGCAGAGCTGATTCAGTGAAGAAAAGTGTAATTAAGTGGTTGATTGGCTCTTGGTAAAGTCTGTGTAATTTTGGATTAGATCTTGGCTACAGTCACAGCGCTAAAACTCTTTAAGATGCTGCTTTTATCACAGGACTTTGGGTGCTTGCCTTTCAATTTTACCTCAAGTGGAAGCTTGTTCCTATTTTTTTTTTTTCTATTTTGAAAGGACAAGGAGCCAAGATGATTCATTTTACTTTTTACCTTATGTGAGTCATGCTGTGGTGCATAAGCTGCCTTCACCACATGACACAGCCTCAGCTGCAGGCTGCTGGAGTCCAAACCTAATTACTAACTGCTGAAGTGCTATTGAGGAAGATCTCTTGAAGGTTCTGCATGTGTGACTTGAGGTTGCCATTTGCTAGTTCTAAAATGATGAGCTCTATAAATTCATACCATTAAGATATGCACATTGTTAACTAGTTTATGACTGAATTCACTCTACTAGGCATTTAGTGACTTACTTATAATCCTCAAGGTCCATTTCTTTTGTGAAATCTTCCACATACCTTAAGGTTAGAAAAAAAAAAAGATTTTGACATGACTTTATCCGTATTGTAGATTAAGTTACCCATTTAATAAGATATTAGTTGCATTATGTAATAGTATAATCTGATTTACTTTAATGTTTTTTGGGGGGATGGAGGAGCCCTTTTCTTTTTAGCTCCATCTTCTTTTACTGTAAGTAAAGAGATCTCCATTTCTCTCCACAATGGGGAGCATATAGACGAGAATCCTTGTTTCTCTTTCCATCCCTTGTTTACTCTAATGTTGGAAGAACTAATCTAGCTGGTAATGGCCTAATATCTATTAGATTCTTTCAGTAGGTAACATTACTATGTTTTAAAAGTAAGAACTTTCCACAATCTCTTGCACTGCCTGTCTCATGCATTGTTATGGTGAGTCAAGGCTTCCTCTCCATTTCTGCTTCTGGAGGCAAGCCTAGAACACCCAATATGTTCTCTTATATACCTTATTCTGTTCGTGACTGGGTTTCTGAGGAAGCTCACAACAATCCATGCATCTGGCTAGGTAAATATATTTGCAGTCTAGCTTGAAAATTCGGCTCTTCCCATAAATAGATGTCAAAATAGATTTGTAATAAGTAGTAGCAGGTCCCTACCTTGGCCTCAGATCTTGGACATGCTTTCTAATCTGAGTGTTTCAGAAAATTAATGATACTTCAGAAAAATAATACTATTTATAAAATCCATACATTGATCTCCATTTGTCATCTTGTATCTATCTATACCTTTATGAAATAACCTAAAGAAAAGGAAGGGTGATAATTGAAAGCCAAACAGAAATGTTTGATTTAAAAATTTTTCTATGTATATAATAAACCAGTTAGCTTTTCAGAATCAAGTCTCTTGTGTGGTATCACCTCACTTTAACTTTGCAGGTATTGATTAAATATATAGTTACTCATTAATGTTATGGTTTGATATATTTAGTCTATTATACCGGTCTGCAGATTGCTCCCAGCTTTTTGGGGTATGAAGCTTTTTTAGATGGGAAACTATGCCTGCATTATTCAATAATACAGTGATATGCAAATTTGGAACCTTAAGAAATGCTGACAGATGAAAACATAGTCATTATAGTCATACCCTAATGGGCAATGCAAGTAACTTTATTTTTACTCACTTTTATTAAAAAGTTTTTATACTGTCTACAGTTCAAGATGACAAACTGACACAAGAATTTCCCTCCCATCCCCCAAGACACCTCACTAAAGAGGTGATAAAGGAAATTGAAAAGGTGTAACAATGAGGTGAAATAAAAAGGAGCTATTGGTTGTAATAAAAAACTTTTTGTGGAAAAAAGAAGGGGGCCTACAAGTAAGTGAGAGATTTCAACCAGTGACCGGAACATCAGAGTCAAACAGGACTGTTGAAGGATGACTCAGTAAAGGAAGTCACAGCTTAGGAAAGATGTGGGCACTGTAGTAGAATAGGGCGCTGATCATTAGATCAGGACTGGCAACTATGACCCATGGGCCAAAAGTAGTCCACCATCTATTTCTATAAATGAAGTTTTATCTCCATCTATTCATGGGTGTATTTTCTTTGAGGGCTTTCATGTCATGATGGCACAGATGAGTACTTGGGACCAAGAACCATTTGGCCTTCAAAATATTTCCTATCTGACCTTTTACAGAAAAAGTTTCCTGACCACCACCCCCGCCCTCCCCCCAGCCAGCCCCCAGACTCAGGAATGGAGTTTTGCATAGGTGATCAGAGAGAGAGAGAAATGGGATTTAAAAGCAAGATTAAGTGGAGGTGGTGTAGTGTTAAACGTCTACCTCACGTGCCATTTCCCACCCTTCTTATGTTGTAAAAGAGGAAAAACCTATCCAGGACTAAAAGACTGAAAATCAGCTCAAACAGAAAAAGCAAAGAGCACCTTGGCATTATTTAGGCTCTGAAAACAAAACAGATAAAGCCAGCTGCAAAGTTAACAGAAAATATTGTTTCACTCAAGAAATTATAGCAACTGTAAAATGCTGTAACAACTCCCTCTCTGACTGACCACTGCTTTCTTACCAGTGATGCTCCTGACCCATTTTGCAATTTTCATTTATTACTGGGGATACTGACTTGCTAAGTCTCTCATTTTAACAGTACCTGGTGCCTGGTTAATCCCACTTCTTCCAATCCTGCCTCAAAAAGAGCAACAAATCCAGAACTGATAACCACCTCCCTTAGTCCTCTTCAGAGTCCTTCAGTGAAAAATCAAACCTTACAAAAGACACTCTCCTCCTCCTTCTTGTCCAGCAGAATTTCTCTGGAGTGCACTCCCTTGTTAAGAATTAACAAATCTTATTTTTATTGGACCATAGACTCGTTCCTGGTCATCTGTAGCTGATTAAGCTTTAATAGCTGTTAAAGTATAATATTCAAAGAGGTAAGAGCATGACTCTCATATAAATATAAAATGAACACACGTCAAAGATTTTTAACTCAATTAAGGAAGGAGCCAATAAAGTTACAGGGAAGTAATGTAATAAAAAATATCGTAGGGCAAGAGTGTTGGGTTAGATATAAAGCTTGTTAATGTCCAGTCAGGACATAAACTACAATCTCTAGGATTATCTTTTTTACTTGACAGAAATTATTTGCATCTCTACTAAACAAAAACCTAAAAATTAATCTCTATTCCAAGAATTATAAAAACAACACAGACAATAAGATATAAATCCCAGGAGTGCACTAAAAGAATATTTAATAATCTCTTTTGCTTTGTTTAAATTTCAGATCATTTATAATGCAAACCCTAGTGGGTGTAGATTATTTCCCTCTGCCAGGTAAACAATGGGTAACATTTTATGTGTATTTTTTTAGTAAAGTAGAAAAATTGGGGAAAATGAGGGAAACTATTGGGCTACTCACATCCCAGAGTCAGCTCCACTCAGACTTTCTGGTACTTGTAAGGCTTACCCCATAACAGTTGGATCTTGCCTGTTAACCCTAAAGCAAAATTGACAGGTGATAAATTACCCATATATGCAAAGATCCCAATGAACATCCTCATCTCCTTTCCTAAAGTTAAATAAATTACCAGTCCTCACACCAAATATTTCAAGAGAGTCTTCAGAACAAAGGAGAAATGTAGGTAAACCAAAATCATATTTTTTTCCTTGAACAGGAGAAAATATATAACCTTAAGAAACAAAATGTGTATTCTCAGAGAGATTCAAAAAGATTTTGTACCATAAAATAAGAACAGGATGCTAAGATAAAGGGAAATAAAAAAAGTCTTGGACACTTAAAATATAGTGCCAAGAGAAGATTCAAAAGAAAATTTGAAAAAAAAATTAAGATAAGAAATATCTAAGAATACAGAAAAAAAATTCAAAGAATGAATTTAGTTTGTCAACCCCTATTGGCAGATGCCTGTTTTATGAAAAACCTGACAAATAATTCAGTGCCAATTGGTGATTTGTGGATCATATCCTTGTAGTGTTTGCAAATGGATGTATATTTTGTTGATTCAAATACTAACATTGTTGGGGCACCTGGGTAGCTCAGTTGGTTAAGAATCTGATTCTTGGTTTCAGCTCAGGTCATGATCTCATGGGTCATGGGATCAAGCCCAGCATCTGACTCTGCACTCAGTGGGGGGTCTGCTTAAAGATTTTCTCTCTCTCTGCCCCTCCCCCCACTGACTCTCTCTCACTCTCTGTCTCTCTAAAATAAATAAACAAGTAAATCTTAAAAAAAAACCCAAATCCTAGCATTGTAATGTATATCCAAAAGTTGATAAGAGGGTAGGTCTTAAAGGTTCTCATCGCAAGAAAAAAAAATTATAATAATAAAAAAATTAAAAATAAATAAATAAATAGCATGTTAATAACAAGAGTAGCTTACTTACTCCTTGAATAAGTTCTGTACAGGTTGATCTGTGGTGGGGGGGTATAAATACAGAAAAATAATAAAAATTATAAAGCATTGGAAACCTCCAAATCTCTAAGCATAATTTGTGGTCTATATAGCTCAGCTCTATACAGAAATCTCCTTTTTAAAAAAACAAAACAAAATCAATTTTAGAAATTTAAAAATATTTCCTACTTCTTGCATTAGGTGTCACTGTGACTAGTCTTCTAAACATTTGGAAAAACTCACAAGGAATATGAGACACTGGTAGTAAGGCTCTCTGGCCCTTAGGGTCTCTGACAATGATGAATGATAACTCTTTAAATAAATGAGCGTGGGCATGTATATTGCAGACACTCTTATTTGTTGTGCACACAGCCTCTCTCCCTCAAAAAGAGCAAGAAAGGCAGTGCAATAAGCTATTTTTCTCCGACTCCATTGATGTTTCTGAAAAGCCTTAACATGGACTGAGACATGGTGTAGAACTGATCCTAAAAGGCAAAACCCAATGAAATGTCCTCATTGTTGGATGAGGCCAAGGGCTAATGGGTAGATACCCAAGGCTTTTTTCCACTCCTAGAACTCATACAAAGGACCCTTAATTAGCATGCCTGGATTATAGATCTCTTAATCACTATGATTCACAGGTTAAATTAAAATTAACAACACTATGCAATTGCTCATCTGTGGAAAGAACACAGCTGTAACCAACAAAAGGATTAAAAACAGCAAGTCAAAAGAACGGAAATGGATGGCTTGGAGACTCATTGCCCATGTTTTTGGGTTTTCATCTTCCAATCTCTAAGATCCTTCTTATTGCTTGTCTTTAGTGGGCTCATGGATATTTTTCTTCCTTTTCTTAATATGTCACATCAGCAGCTGTATCTTCTTTTGAAGAAAGCCACAAAAAGGTTCTGGGAACTTGCTAATCACTCTCCCCTATCAGAGTGAATGTTTACTGACCCTCAGCATTTCTCTACCAAAATGGAGCCAAAGAAAGGACCAGCACCAACATTTATTATTTTTATTTTGTTTCTTGATAGTGCAATATGTTTATTACATTAATTTAAAATATTAAATTTGATGATGAGATAAAATACAGATGTAGACAAATTCAGCCCTTGAGGACTTAAATTTAAATAGTAATCTGGAGTCTAGTAAATCAGTATGATAACTTTTGGACCATTAAAACGTGGCACCCAATACCTTTGGGTCAGCTTCTTCTGTGAGAAACTAATGAAAAACAATCAACTCTTACCCAAACAAAGCCACTAGGGAAATTAACACAAAATTCCATTGTATAAATAAATTCGGGAGGTTTATGCACTCACTAAAACCAATTTGTAGAATAGTTCTGGTTTGGTTCCAGTTGGTTTAAGACAAAATATCTTCTGGGCGCCTGGGTGGCTCAGATGGTTAAGCGTCTGCCTTCGGCTCAGGTCATAATCCCAGGGTACTGGGATCAAGTCCCGCATTGGGCTCCCTGCTCAGCCGGGAGCCTGCTTCTCCCTCTGCCCCTCTCTCTCTGTGTCTCTTATGAATAAATAAATAAAATCTTAAAAAAAAAGACAAAATATCTTCTGTGACTGAAATAACAGTCTCAGATTCTTCAGTGTGACGATACTAGGTAAGTGATACACACTGTTAGGGAAAATAGTATAATATCTTAGCCAAGAGTTTCTCGTAAAGAAAACTCAGAGTTTCAGGGTTCAGTTTTTCCAATTTGTTTTCCACAATTCAGTCTTTGCAGATGATTAATTACTCAGTTGTTTGTTTTTTGTTTGTGTTTTTACCATGTATCCTGTTCAGGTGTTCACAGCCTCAGGAAAAAATATCAATTATTTTTATCAAATCTCTCATCACCCAGTTCCTTGCCATATATACAGTCTCCTAAAGCAAAACACAAAAGAGCTCACAGTACAACCTCACGTGATTCCCTTCATCCAAACCAATGCCTTCTTTTTCCTTCCTGATTAACAGCAAGATTCATAAACCATAGAAATAAAATAACTAATTAACAAAAAAATAATAATTTTACATTTTGCTCAATCGCCACATGCCAGAAACAACAGCTCACAAGCTATCACATAAGGCTTTTGTATCTACCACTTTGGGGGATTGGGTATTACTTCGGCAGGTAAATCAGCTATTTTTGCTCCTGTTTTGTGAATTTAAGTGAAAAATATATTAAGCCATAAAAATTGAATCATATGTAGATGCACATAATTTGCACATTTAGCTACACATTAGATAAATTGTAATGAACAGTTGGACTATTCCATATTTGTCCCCTATTATTAGTAATCCTATAAACCACTAATTCTCAATTAGGTTCCCTCTCAGAAATTCTGCTATAGCTTGGGATGTAGTCTGGGCATCAAGATTTTTTTTTTTTAACTAAGTGGCCTCCACACCCAATGCGGGGCTTGAACTCACAACCCTGAGATCAAGCATTGGATGCTCTTCCAACTGAGCCAGCCCGATATCCCTGGGGATCAAGATTTTTAAAAGCTCCCCAGCTGAATCCAATATGAAACAAAGTTTAAGAACCACTGATATAACATAATAAAAAAATTTTAAAAAGAATGAATAAAAAAATAAATAAGTTATTTTAAATAAGTTATTTATATAGCTAGCTATATAGCTATATAAATATATAGCGAGCATTTCTCCTCATTACTATATGGTAATTGAAACCAGTGCTTCCTATCCTTTTGATATTGTGTATATAGAAAACTGTGAAATTTGCATGGCCCACAGGGAGTAGAGAAGGCTAAATGTAGTAGAAGCAACCAGCCCAGAAATCTCAGCTGCCCCAGTTGGAGCTAGACTACACCAAAGTTAAAGGGGGTCAGCACTGAGGCATTCCAGTAACCTATTTTGTGCAATTCAAAGGCTGAGACACTCTAATTACTTTAATTTAATCTAACATGTAGAGTCAGTGAACATCAAGAAAAAAACAAATACGAGTGAAAGCGACTTGCTTGGATGTTCCCCACTTTCTTAGAGGTGAGTTTGGGGCTCATTTAGAAGACTCTCATAGACTGGACTGAGCCTCTGAATACATAAGCAATTCCGGGATTCCAGAGGCACACCTAACACAAATTCACCTTTCTCATTCTGAATTCATGGACCAATTGTTTACTTAAAATCCAGACTCATTCCAGCACAAGTCCCACCAATATTGCTATGGGCCTTCTTACTCAAGGCTAGACAAGCTTAGAATTGTCATTTCCTTTATCTTACCTTAAGCTTTATTATGAGAAAATATGGAGAACTTAATAACCACCAGCACCTGAACCTAGTAATCATGGATTTAAAAGCTATAAAATCATAGCAATATAAGAAAGGAACAAAAGTTGATTTTTATTAAAATTACATCTTTTTAACAGGAGCAAGAAACATATAGCATATGGGATGGGGATATAAAATAAGACAGAAGAGGCTGATTTTAATTATGCTTAATTACAGAACTGCACATGTGGGACCATGACAAAGCAGAGCACATTTGGCTTCCATTATCTTCACTGAAAACAGGTTGGATGAAATGTATGAAATTAAATCACTAAAGAGGCATTGTACTGAGGTAAATTTCATATATCAAAATTTGCAGGTGGAAGAAATGTAAATATGCAATAATAAGGTTCAGACGTTCTACTTAGGAAGTGTCACAACGTGGAGAGCAAAGCCCATCATTTCATTATTTATTTGAATACGTTTTAAAGCAGCTACTTTCCTTAGGAATTATGTTCCTCATGGTGGGGAACATCCATGTCATAGGACCTAAGAAATTACTTGGAGAATCTCTGGCTCATTTAAGGATTATACATCCTGTTGTATCTTTCTGGCCAGTATGTTTGCCTGCTCTCCGAAACAGCAACTCAGATCTTCACTTTTTTTTGCAAATATTGACCTCTTTTGGTCTGGGCAGATTACCTTGCTTCCTACTTCACAGCTAAATGGAGGAACTAGTGGGCTGCTTTCAGTGTCTGAAACCAAACCCACTGAACGATTGCACCTGGGCCAATCTGTCTGCCCTCTAGAAGTGTCTCCCCTCCCTACAGAAGGAAGATCGTTCTTGCCATTATAGGCCTGTACCTATCTTCTACTTCGCCAAATCTTTTCTTCTTCCGCTTGCCTCCCTTATACACTCCACTTCCTGGAATGCATTGACCTTGTTCTCCTTTGATGTCTGCAGACATGCCAAGCTCTTTCCTGCCTCAGAGCCTTTATTACTGTTCTGCCTTTGCCCCAAATATTCTTCCTCATGCTCCTTCCTCATTCAGAGCTCTGCTTAAATGACAATTGAGAGAAGCTTTCTGTGGCAGCCATTTCAAAGTATTCCTCACCCCCCTGAACTTCCTTATCTAGTGTGTCCCATTGATTTTGGTTCCTAAATCACTCTTAACTTTATTTCTCTTTATTTTGATGCCCATATGCTAGCCAAAGTGGGACAAGTTGCTATTACTTATTTCCTAAACTATTATAAAATGTACTTAATAATTATTCCCCAGCAGGAGTTATATTAAATATATATATATAATCTCAACGGGACAGGGGTCAACTAAAAAAAGCAGATGCAGCACAGTAGTTCTGGGATAGCATTCTGGAGGCCCACTGCTGCACCAGGTACTTTGGTTGTCTGATTCTGACACGGGGTCAGGACTGCCCAAATGGCAGCAAGGCACTTGGGCATGAGATGACAACTACTTCTAATAAGAATGAAATTATATCAGTTTTTTAACCATCAGCATGGTTGCACTGTTGCAAACTGATTGGTGCATACCCGTCAATAACATAGTTACCCAATTCCTCACATCTACTCAAAAGGGATCTTTAACAAATACACACACATTACACATACTTTAAATTCTGCAGTGCCTGCGCAATATGACCCACAGTTCTTGGATAATCTAACCCCCTTTCTACATCTTTAAAACCATGTTTTCATGATCTCATTGGCGCCCCCCATTAGAGGCAAGCAGGAAACAGCCGCAAAATGCTTTCATATTCCAACAGAATTTTCACTGAAGACCAGTTCAAAGGGCAAAATTACAAAGCCAATGAAAAATCTGGTGCCATGTAACACAGTCACAGATGAGTTACTATATAGATAAGTTAGCCTGAGATGAAATTATTGTTTTATGGATATTAGAAAGACAACTTGGTAAAATATACTTTGTGTGTGTGTATATGTAGATAGATGATAGATAGATATAGATATAGATATGGAAATAGGTACATATTATCCTATAAATACACTTTAATGAAAAAAATACATATTTCTTTGCACAAGGATATTAACTGCAATATCTTTTATGATAAAGAAATGTCACAAAGCTTCTATTGATGATTAGTAAAGTATGGTTCAACCATATAAGATGCAGTAAGCAGCCATTAAAAAATGTTTGAGAAGTATGTTTAAAAGCATGGCAAATGCTTATTATATATTATCAAGTGGAAAAATCAAGCTATACAGTAGAATGTGTAGTGTGATTCTAATTTATATAGAGATCAAGTGATTAAGTTATGTGATGAGAACATAAATAACTTTCTTCTTTATTTTTTTTTTTTTTATTTTTCAAATGTGTTTCAGAGGACTGGGGGGGAATGCCAATACATTTTATTGAAAAAATAGTAGTGTATTATTTTTGAAAGGAGTATACCAACATGCTTTATGGATATTGTGATCCATTGTGAAAAGCAGACCTCTAAATGTCTATAATGCATGGATAATAAAAGAGATTTTGTTGAACAGAGTGAATATTACTTTCTGAGCTTTTTATCTGTGATTTTTTATGATGCTTTAAGATGATGCAGCAGAGTTTTTTTTTTCCCGTAAGACCCAAGAGCAATTTTTCTTGAAGATTATTTATGCAAGTGTCTTTTACGTACTAAAAGATTGAAATAGAGTCAAAATTTATAAAACCAGGCAATATAAAGGGCAAAAAAATGTTCAAAGAGTCTTGCTCTAATTTTTCAAAAGAGCACAGTGTTCCCTCGTAGCTTGTCTCCATTAAAAAGACCTATGTGCATAACTTCTCAAAGACTTTTAAAACTTGGTATAAATTAAAGAGGTATGAGATGACATCTGAGAATAATGTCAAGCTAAGAAAGCTTCTATTATACACAGGCCAAAAATGTTTCAGCCCATGCCATGAAATAAAGCTGTACCATTCTGGGTCAAGGAAATTTTAATTCAAATCCTTGTTCATTTATTTTATTTATTTATTTTTTTAAAGATTTTATTTATTTATTCATGAGAGAGAGAGACAGAGGCAGAGGGAGAAGCAGGCTCCCAAGGAGCTTGGAGCCCGATGCGGGGCTCAATCCCAGGACCCTGAGATCATGACCTGAGCCGAAGGCAGACGCTTAACCATCTGAGCCACCCAGGCGCCCCATTTATTTTATTTTCAATGTCAATTGACAACATGTTCACTTTGCCGAATAAAACCCTTAGTAGTGAGTGAATGCATGACGAATGCCTGTCAAAAGTTAACTTGATGTACTGTTTGGCTATTCAAATTGAATAAACTTTTCTCTAAAGTTGTTTCTTATTACCTAAGTGTGTTTTCATGGTTAACAAAAATTACAACTTCAATTTGTAAGTGTCTTAAAAAATTTCTCAGTCACTTATATCAGCTTGATAAAACCTTTCTCTCAGGCAAAAGGAATTACTAATAACCTTTGATATATTTTTGGTTCCTTTTCCTTCATCTTTATTGCCATCTTTTATACATTGCTTCATTTACTTCATTATTTGTCTGGCTACAGGTAACATTTTGTCTTCCAATATGTCCTGCTAGATGATTTTTCTAAAACTCCAGTTTTATCAAATCATTTTCCTTTCCTGTATCTGCAAAGACAACTTGTTGACCAAGAACTCACATTGATACAACTCAGTCTGGCATTAATATCCCTCCATTAGGCTGGAGCTCCTGGGTGGCTCAGATGGTTAAGTGTCTGCCTTCGGCTCAGGTCATGATCCCAGGGTCCTGGGATCGAGTCCCACATCGGGCTCCCTGCTCCTTGGGAGCCTGCTTCTCCCTCCGCCTCTCTCTCTCTCTCTGTCTCTCCTGAATAAATAAATAAAATCTTTAAAAAAAAAATATCCCTCCATTAGGCTAAACTACCCAACCTACCCAAACGATCTCCCAACAGATCATCTCTAAGCTAGGCTCTTTGTGCTCCTTTTTGCTACATTGATGTTATCCTTTCCCCATCTAAAATAATTCTTTCTGGGCCTCTCCTCCTCTCCTCCTATGCTGAGCCAAACAAATACCCTAACTGTCTCAATTCTTTTAAATACTTTGACAGTCACTTTTAGTTTTCTCACTATTCCACCAGTTGATTTAATGATCTTGAATAGTTATCTGATTATCTAACCTATTCATGTATAGGGGTTGCTCCAATAAAATTATAAGCTTTTTGTTGATAAAGATTGTATCTTAGATTTGATTATCTCACACAACCACTAGAATAAACTGGAGAATTTATGAGTTGGGATTTTGGAGAAATCACCTAATTATTCTACCTTTCAATATATGTTCCAGAATATGATTACTAGATTTAGAACTGCTTTCTAAAGGCATGAATTTAACCAATTACCCATAAATGTGTCTGAAGGAGGTGGCTTGGAGATAGGAAGAGGTGTCTGAACTTACTCATTTCTTAAATCTTCACACACTTGTTTATCAGGTACTGGGTAGACATTGATAGATAAAATTCACTGCCAGAAACGTTTATGAAACTTATAACCTAATTGAGATAAAAGATAGTGTACTATTTACCAGACACATGCACATATAATTTATAAATTGTTATTAGTGCTATTAACAGGTATTATAATAGTATTATTATATATAATATTATTATATATGTTATTATATTATAATATTGATATGACATTATAACAGATATTAACAAGAGGCAGTGATGGAGAAAGTGGTTGGAGACAGGAAAGAGTACAATTTAGATAAGCTATCTGGGATGACCTTGCTAGAGGTGACTTACTCTGGGACCCAAAAGAGAGGAGCCAGCTATATGAGGAGAAGGTGTGGGACTTGTCAGGTTCTGGGAATTGTATATGAAAAGGAATAAAAGTGGGGGCATAAGAAAAAAAAATGGTAGTTTTGGAGCATGAAAGAGCAGCCAGCAAAGTGAGAGCAGAGTAGCATCAGACAAGGAGAGAGAAGTTCTCAGGATTCTAGGGCATGCGGGGCCTCACTGGTCATGTAAAAATTTGTGCATTTGATTTAAACTCAACATGAGTTGATTTGTTCTTTAAGGTCAGCTTTAAGGCTATGTGGACAACAGAGTATCTGATATGAAATGGTTTTTCTTACTGTTGTTTTATAAAACTATGTTGTTTGTTGAACCATATCACCTCAGATAATGGAAAAATCATAATATGGCCTTGGTTAGATATTTTTAACTTTTACTTTGATCATTAGACAATTGTCAGCTCTTTTAAGTACTAGTTATTTTATTGCTCTTAGAGATCACAGTGTTTTGTTTCACTGGTGATTAAATAAAAATGCCTCTAGACGAACCATGAGAGACTATGGACTCTGAGAAACAAACTGAGGGTTCTAGAGGGGAGGGGGTGGGGGGATGGGTTAGCCTGGTGATGGGTATTAAAGAGGGCACGTACTGCATGGAGCACTGGGTGTTATGCACAATGAATCATGAACACTACATCAAAAACTAATGATGTAATGTATGATGATTAGCATAATAAAATAAAATAAAATGCCTCTAGTTCATTTTCACTAAACTTCTTTTTCATTCATAATATGTATGGTCTTCTGCCTTTTGGTCATTTAAGTCCAGGCAGGTCATTATGAGACACAGATGTAGGAGGCCCCACCCTACATCTGGTTATATCCAAACCCAACCTAGAGGTTTCTGGTGAAAGTAATCTTTCAGGTCATCATCTCAGGGTGGTGGGATCCAGCCCTGCATAGGGCCTGGACTGGGCGTGGGGCCTCGCAGTCCCACCCCGCCTCCGGCTCCAAGCACAGGGAGGAGTTTGCTGGAGATTCTCTCTCCCTCTCCCTTTGCCCTTCCCCCTGCTCTCTTTCTAAAATAAATAAATAAATCTTAAAAAAAAAAAAAAGAAAGTAATCTTGCAGTGATCTTTGATAGTGTCAAATCCAAGAGGTCCATTGACAGATGAATGGATAAAGAAGATGTGGTATATATATATATATATATATATATATATATATATATATATATATATATATATATATATAATGGAATATTATCCAGCCATCAAAAGGAATGAGATCTTGCCATTTGCAACAATGTGGATGGAACTGGAGAGTGTTATGCTGAGTGAATAAGTCAATCAGAGAAAGACATGTATCATATGACCTCACTGATATGAGGAATTCTTAATCTCAGGAAACAAACTGAGGGTTGCTGGAGTGGTGGGGGGTGGGAGGGGTGGGGTGGCTGGGTGATAGGCATTGGGGAGGGTATGTGCTCTGGTGAGTGCTGTGAATTGTGTAAGACTGTTGAATCACAGACCTGTACCTCTGAAACAAATAATATATTATATGTTAAAAAAAAGAAGAAGATAGCGGGAGGGGAAGAATGAAGGGGGGGAATCGGAGGGGGAGATGAACCATGAGAGACTATGGACTCTGAAAAACCAACTGAGGGTTCTAGAGGGGAGGGGGTGGGAGGATGGGTTAGCCTGGTGATGGGTATTAAAGAGGGCACGTTCTGCATGGAGCACTGGGTGTTATACGGAAATAATGAATCATGGAATACTATATCAAAAACTAATGATGCAATGTATGGTGATTAACATAATAAAAAATGCTAAGCATAAATAAAATAAAATAAAATCTAAAAAAAAATTCAAAAGCATCTTTTTGCCTCTAACTAAAATTAAAACTAATTGGAACCACTTCATTCTTCCATTTAATATAGTTATTGTCTTTCCCCACCTATTACCTTAGACTTCATTTGTCAGCTAATATTTTTCTCAGCATCTCAAGGAATGGCTCAGCATAAGTTAATTGTGTTTCTGTGGAGTTGAACCTTTGGGAGGAAAGAAAAAGCTTGAATCTATATCCCCTAATCTGTACTACTCTTTCCAATTCATGATACAAAATGACCTAAACCAATCAAATTAGCAGAAAACATGTAGGAGTTTAGCTTACATGGCCCTTATGTGACTGCCATCGTGAAATCACGAAACACATCCAATTTCAAACTGATCTCGAAGTGAGATGAGTAGATGTTAAATAATCCTCTATTTCCTCTCAACGTGTTTCAGTGACAAATTCCATTTTGAACAGTTACATGATTACAAGCCCTGAAATTGAATTTCATGATGAATAATTAAGCACCACTCTTCAGAGTCTGTGGGAGAACACATTCTCTGCATCACAAGCACTTGGAATAATCGATTGGGAGTCAACTGGCAAAATACTTCAGATTTAATTTGCAGTTCCGAAGGATCCTCCTTCACTTGCTATCAGGGAGTGAGCTGAAGCTTTCTCCCCTTCCCATGTTAATGGGAGAAAAAGCAGGATTTTATCTTGCTTTAGTATTGTTTCAAACTGTAATGCAGTATTCCTTACTTGGTTTGAAAAGATACTCATACGAGACAGGTCCTATTTATTTAAACATTCTTTTAGAGCCACAGGTGGAAACAATGAAAACCAGAATTAAAAAAATTTTGTTCACTGTTTTTTATTCTGGAGTTCAGGGGTAGTCAATGTGGGAGTGTTAGAGATAAGACCATGACCTTTTCTGAGAAAAAAAAGCTAGATACCAACCATGGTTGGTTTGGGTCTGTAGCAAACGGGTTAAATTCTCTGTGTCTCGGTTGCTTCATCTGTAAAATGGTATCATATTTCTCAAATTTGTTGTGAAGATTAAATGAGATTATAAATAAAAGATCCTTCACGTTGTCATTGGCTGGAGTAGACAGTTCTGTATCATTCCTCATTCACAGACCAGAGAAAGGTTACAGGGATGGTATTCAATATGATTTCCATTAAAAACATTTTTTTTACTTGCCTTGAGGATACACAGGACAGGGTGTGTGAGTAAAACGTCTCTCCCATAACAATCCCACATCCTCAGCCCAGTGCAGCCTGGCCAGGCTATGCTACAGATGGTGAAGGTGGATAAAAGCAATTCTTAGCTCACAGGTTGTAAAAACAAAAAACAGATGGTGGACCAAATTTGTTTAGTGGGTGTGGAAGAAAGAGCCTAAGCTGGAAGGCACACTACCTGGACTCTAGGTCAGCAGTTAGATCTTTGCTATAAATAACCATGTGCCACCCAAGCCCAGCTATGCATATCCTTTGGGCCTCATTTTTATTAGCTGTAAAATAGAAGGATGAATTTGGTCATGTTTAAGTTTTCTTCCAGCTCTAAATTCTCTCTAATTCTCACTACCTCTAAGAAAGCAAAGGCAGGGGGCGCCTGGGTGGCTCAGTCGCTTAAGCATCCGCCTTCGGCTCGGGTCTTGATCCCAGAGTCCTGGGATCGAGCCCCACATCGAGCTACCTGCTCAGCAGGATGCCTGCTTCTCCCTCTCCCACTCCCCCTGCTTGTGTTCCCTCTCTCGCTGTGTCTCTCTCTGTCAAATAAATAATAAAAAAAAGAAAGAAAGAAAGAAAGAAAGCAAAGGCAGAGCCACCTGGCCCTCTCCAGCCCGGTCAGATGCTTCTTCTGGGCTCTGGAGCCTGAGATTTGCAGAGATCTGTGCTCTATTCTATGTAGTAAGACTGGCCTGTCTACTTCCTAGGGGAATTTGAGAAGACTGAGAGCAGAACATTTGCTTTGGTCACTTGCCTTTGGAGGCCATGGAATGTTTTTCTCTGGGACTAGAGGGAAAAGGGGGAGGCCATACGTAGGCAGCTGTAGACAATAAGCAAACAAACAAGCATGCTTGTATTTAATAAAACATTACTATGGACACTGGGATTTGTATTTCCTATTATTTCCACTTTTTACAAAATATAACTCTTCTTTTGATTTTTTTCCAACCACTTAAAAATGTAAAAGTATTTTAAAAGAAGAGATTTATGTGGTTTCACTTGTCAAAAAGAGGCCATGACATCTGCAGAAAAATAAGGAAAGAAAGATATGATGGGAAAGAGGTAGACATTCTGAGATAAAATGGAAGTTCTAGACTCAAACAGAACTGGTTTTGAATCCTATTTTTTCCATTTCATTGGCTCTCTGACTTTATTTTTTTTTAATATTTGTCTATTTATTTGGGGGGGGCAGAGGGAGAGGGAGAATCTTCAAGCAAACCCTCAAGCAATGAATCCTCAATCCCACTGAGCACGGAGCCCAATGTGGACCTAATACCAGGATGCTGAGATCACGACCTGAGCCGAAATCAAAAGGTGAGCCCTCAACCAGCTGAGCCACCCAGGCACCCTGGCTCTGTGACTTTAAACACAAGGTTGCTGAGTATCTCTCTCCCTCAATTTTCGCATTTGTAAAATGGTGGCTAACAATGCCTACCTGATTGGATTGTTCTAAGGATTAAATGAATTATGCTATATCATGATTCTTGTATACAGAAGGTACTCAATAAATGTCATTGTGACTAATCTTTTTGATACTACATGGTAGACAGAATGGCCCCCTAAAAATGACCATGTCCTGATCATAAGAACCTGTGACTGGACAGGTTCTAAGGCCAAGGGGAATTATGGCTGCAGATGGAATGGAGGTTGCTAATCAGCTGACCCTCAGATGGAGGAGATTATTCTGGATTATCCAAGTGGGCCAATGTAATCACAAGCGTCCTTATAAGAGGACGAGGGAGGCCGGGAGATGGTGGTACGAGGGAGGTCTTGATCAGGTATTGCTCGCTTTAAAGATGGGAAGGAGCCTCAAACCAAGGAATGCCATCAGCCCCTAGATGTTGGAGAAGGTAAAATGTGTTCCTTCCCAGAGCTACCAAAGAGAAGTGCAGGCCTACCAATACCTTGATTTCTATCTAGTGAGACTCATTTCACACTTTTGGCTTCCAGAATTGTGAGATGATAAACTTGCATTGTTTTAAGACACCTAATTTCCAGTAATGTGTTGAAGTAATAGGAAACTAATACATACTATTATTATCCATAAAAAAAAAGGCTAGTTGTTCACCAAAGTATGCACCTCCTGTTCTCTAGTGCAGAGAATTTGCTGGAAATGGCTGCTGTCAAAACTCCAGAAACCGCAAAATTAAAACCATGGAAATACTAAAGAGTATGTAGTAAGAGTCTATTGCGAATATAAGAACAGTTCTCTAACTGGGAGCTTTCAAATTCACAGACTGATCTGAAGCTCAGGGGCATGATGTCACGGGATGGTTGTAAAGCAAAAATGAAGAAGCTGTTTACATTTACAATGGGGGTTCCACACAGCAGGCGATTGGTTAAAAGTGATGATCTCATACCATTTTCCGGAAGATGACTTAAGGGTTGTTTTTTTTTTTATGATCGTCAGAGGCATTTACAAGAAGTAACCTAACTTTGGCTCATACTTATGAAATAAAATTGATTTAGTTTTGCTTACATGGCTTAAGTGTTCTAGGCTTGCTCAGGGAATTCTCAAGCCCGGTCTCCATTTTGCATTGAATTTTAACAATTCCCCACTTTTGGTCCTTTTCTCAGCAAGCTGGGAGTGAGACCAGCTCATACAGCAGTCCTCTCAGGTACCAGGCTGAGGGATCCCGTGTTTGCTGCTTGGATGCGTTGAGTCAGGATGGGGTGTCAGGTAGTCAGCGTTACCAACAGTTACACGGTCATCATAGACCTGAGAGGTCAGATCATTGAGTTCTTGTGCTTGTCCAATCCTGATGGATATCATTTGATGTGTGTCTGTTGAAAGGCATGTCAAACCCTTCAGAGGATACAATGCACTGGGGAGGTTAGTTTGATCACTGTAAGAACTGCCAAGAACTGAAAAATTTCCCAGGAGTCAAGATTTAACCAATTAATTAAATGGGATAGAATAAGACTCACGTTTTACCTTTCTAAGTCAACCTACACTTTTTTTTTTGATAATGTGTAATTGGGTTTCTACTTTTTTTCTGAATTATTTACATAGGTACAACATGATGTATTAGTAATCACCTATCCTCGTGATTACTCAGGACAAGCTGAACACGAGGATGTTTTATTTTAGGAAGTGGTGTTGCAGGTGAGCTTCTACCTAAATTAGGCCTCCAAATGATGTGAGCAACCAGGTAATTTAATGAGAGGCATTTCTATGGAAACAAAAGAAAAACAAAGGTTAATTTTAAACAAAAGTCCCAAGGTTAACAAAGGTTAAAGTTCAAACAAATATTAGGCTCAGTTTCTGAGCTTGGAGAGCAATCAGTTGAGAAAATTTCGAGATCTGAGTTGAAAGCATCTTCAGGTGGTAGAAAAAGGATGGTAGTTTCAATTTGACAGATTTCCCTGGTTTGCAGTTTGACTGTCTTTGATGCTAAATTTGGTATTCCGGTGAACTCTTTTGAGTGGCTCATACAGTAACAGACACGAAGGCTGTCCATATATGATATGTTGTGGTGGTTTCTCTGAGGTTTTTAAGTAGATAACAAAATCTCAAACACCATTAACAGGACTAGAATCTGATAATAGATATACTACGGTTTTCTATTGAAACACATTTTTTAATTGTCCTCCCATTCTTATCAAAGATATTTACAGTGAAACACATTTGTAAAATAAGTCTAGTCTTATTAAGCTTGGCTTGATTATTTACATAAATGAAGGAAGAATAAGAATTCTGTGCATATTCTCAAATATGACATTTCAGTCAAAGCTTTGGTCATATCTAAGGGGTTTTATTCTCTGTAAAGTTAACCTTAGTACTTTAAAATTGCTGGGTAATAAGGAATTTCCGATTAGATCTTAAAAGTCTCTCTAGGCTAAGAAGCTAAACTAACTTGTTTGTGTCCTGTTACACAAAGAGAACAGATTGTTATCGGACTTAGGTAAGTACGTATATTGTTGTGAAAAGTAAGAATATTAAGAGTTCCTGAATTCTGGAGGGAGAAAAAGATGAATGTTTCAACTTCTGTTTACAAAAGTTTATTTTACCAAATTGCTATAAGTTATAGAAAGCTTAAGAGTGGAGAAACGGGGTCCTTTAAATCTGAAAGAGAAAACATTAAAGAACCAGCAATGTTTTAAATCAAGTCCTAAATACTATAATCCTCTTCATCCGTTCAATCACCTATAATTCTCACTTTGCTTCATCTTGGGTTAGCAGCTTTATGAATCAATTGGTTTCATTTAGAATTTTAAAAAGTCTTACCTAGATTAGTGTAATGATCTTAAAGTTAGCAGAAACCTGTATTCTGGAGTATGTGTCAGGATCTTTTCCATGAATCTCTTTAAAGATGAAGCATTTTTATATGTAGTTCATTGTAAATGCTTTCAGAGAAGAACTGAGAGTAAAACAAGTGTCTATGAGCGACAAAAAACTTAAAAAATAGCCCTGGTTAAGATCTGATGAGAGTTTACACACACACACACATACATACACACACAAAATGATGCAATTGATAAGTAAATTTGGTTGTTTTTGTGATCTATAGTATTTCAGAATAATTGGAATTATGACTGATATTACAGCCGGACATCAGAAGTTGAGGAGTTTCATATTTCTGAAGTAGTAATAGGTCATTTAATTTATGTCATTTAATATGTCATTTAAATACAATCTAAGTAAACATTACTTTTTATTTGACAGTGTTTCCCATGCAATTCAATGTATCCACTAAGTCTAAATAAATCAATCTCATAAGGAGAGAAAGGAAATCTTCTGAGATTTCCCAGAGCCCCTCTGGAAAGGTCTAGTTAGTTTGAGGTCAAGGAGATGTCTTCCAGAATTTGATTTGGGGAAGCTTGCCAAAAATGTCAAAAGATTGAAGACATTTGATCAAACAGAAGCATCAGTCACTATAAAACAATTCTTAGTTATCCAATCACTGACCATCAAAAGATCTCCTAGGCAAATACAGAAACCTTTCACATAGTTGTAAGAAGAACTTAACTCATTTAATATTAAAAAGACTCCTTTTTTCTAAGTAACCAGAGACCTGATAAGGACAATGTGGAGCACAGGAAATATTTTCTAAGACAAAGTATCTTTGTTTCCTGGACAGATTACCTTAAAAATAAAAAATTTTCTCTAAACTTTTAGTGCGTAGACCAATAATGTAAAAAAAAAAATGCTGTGGCTTTAACAAAATTAAACTCTGGTTTTGTATTTGCACATTATTCAGCTCCTTTTAAAATGAGCTTGAAAACCCTTATAAAATCTATTCAATTTAGCCAGCTTTGAACTCACAACATAAAATTTCTTTTCCACAAACCTGCAAATATCTGTATCCATTTAGGTTTTATCTTACTCTTTTCCTTCTTTAGAATAAGCAGGCATTTTATTTTAGAACTTTCTCTTCCATTAACAAAAACACCTCTTCTCTTCCTTGAATCCTCTTCATATAGAAATACATCTTATTTTCTTCCCATATTTTGCATATAAAGTTGTTTCCCTTCACTCTTATTGTTTCTAGTAGTTCTATTTTACATATTGATTATAAATTTTAAATATTTGTAAACTTTACTTTCCAGTGAAAACTAGGAAACGGGCAATTACCTGTTTATCAGATATTAGCAACTGTCTGCCATATACTACCATCCTGTTGTAGATTAGCAAAATGTATACTTGATTAAAATTTATAATATTTTAGAGTCATGTTTTTCATACTATAATTTGATTTAATGTGGCAAAAGACATTTAGAGACCCAAATATTTTCTGTTTCTATGTAAATATTGAGAAGCCAAAAGTAAATTTATTTTTTTTAATATTTTATCTGACAGGGAGAGACACAGTGAGAGAGGGAACACAAGCAGGGGGAGTGGGAGAGGGAGAAGCAGGCTTCTTGGCGAGCAGGGAGCCCGATGCGGGGCTCGATCCCAGGACCCTGGGATCATGACCTGAGCCGAAGGCAGACGCTTAATGACTGAGCCACCTGGGCGCCCCCCCAAAAGTAAATTTAAACTTCTGTTTAGCAATCAATGTCTCAGTATACTGTCTTAGAAAAGACCTAGATATTCAATGAATATCCATTAGTTTGTTAGTATAAACTTTCATTTACCTTTCTCTAAGTAACTTGTTTTTAATAATTATGCTCAGATTAGATATCAAATATCTAACCATCATCTTAAGTTATTGTTTTTTGCTGATAAATTTTGTAACCTAGAGACAGCATGAGCTTATTTGTCTAGTAAACCTAGGTAGAAAAGTTGTATGTTTGCACTCTATTTAATGTTGACAACTCTGAAGACCTGCCTGCTTTTATTAAACCAACAGACTTAAACTAGCTTTTGTTGACAATTATCCCAGATCATGTGAACTTAAATCATTTGGGTTTGTTTCTATATTTCAGCATTTTAGGAATATTTATATAAGTGATTATTTTTCATTAAGCCAATTAAAAAGAACTTTAAAACATATTACCTATACCTAATAGACATACAGACAAACACAGAGGTCTTATAGCTCTCATTTTAAAAATTTAGCCATGCCTCAGGCACAATAATGTAAAACTCAGAAAAATAGCTGGATTCAAATGGTTTCTGGCAGACAGACTCAGTCAAGGTTACCTGCTCAGAAGGCCAATATATATATATTTTTTACCTGAAGATTATTTGCATGCTGTAAAAATCCCTTCAGAGCTATTTTTGGAGTCCTTTTTTAAGAGCATCTACATAGCAAGTAATGCATTCCATTGTCTGGGAGGCTTGGGATCCTCACTTTTCAAGGATGCCCCTTAAGGTGGACTATCTTATCTAAGTTAAATGTTTCCTAAAGTGGCCACTAGAATTCCAAATTATCAAAAATTTTGCTTACATGGCTTATGTGGTTTTGTCTGCTCTGGGAATTCTTAGGGCTCATCTCCATTTTGTATTTAGTACTGGAGCTCCATTTTCCAGCTCTTTGCCTCTAGGGGAACCCTGTGGCCTGTTTGGTCAAGAAGCTTGTAATTGGTACAAAACATTTAAGTAGGAGGTGTTCCTTCTTTTTCTGGGGCTAGATGCAAAGGACCCCGAAGCATAAGGTGTGGAAAGCTTTGATTCCTGAATCACTATCTAGAGAAAAAAACTTCCGCTGGTCAGGAACAGCTGCAATGGACTGTTACATAAATAAGAAAAAAACTTTGCATAAGCCACTGATATTTTAGGATTTGGTTGTTAAAGCAGCCACCACTATTTTAGCGGAGGTATTATCTGCCACTAAATTCCCATTCATTATATTTCACTGGAAAACTGTCCAGAGACATCCTTCCCTTTTGCAATCCTTTCATCTCTTCAGGAAATTACAAGTGCTTTTTCAGCTCTGCTTGTGAAGTAGCTCTGGTGGTTATCCTTTTAAGATCCTTTAATCTTCTTATTGCTATAATCTCTGAAGACCCCAGTAACTCAAGGAACACCCTTATTAAACTCTGAGACTACCAAATATTTCAGATCTTTGCCTTGGGACCATGGGAAAGACTGTATCATAGAATCATAGAAGATTCCAGGAAGAAGCCATATTGTTCTCATCTCCTTAATGTTCAGATGACAAATTCCCAAGATTAAACCTTTCCATCAAGCCTGGTTTCCTGGTCTCCTGACATCCAGAACATGTACCATGCTGCTGAGTCTTGGTCAATTCTGGATGTTTGAGAAAGTGCGTGAATGTGAACATTCATTAAGTGACTACACTGTGATTGGGGGACAGCTCTACAGGAGATTATGATCCAAACATTTAGTTTAAAACAAAATAATAACAAAGCAAGCAGAGTCTGCTTATAAGGTCCTGTGGCTAGAGAGGTCTGTAACGCTGTAGGACACCATTTTCAACTTGCTCTCCTTTAGAGCCAAAGTATGTTCTAAAAGGTGATGATAGGAATTAAAAGAATAGGAGTCTTTTTCAGGACATCCTGAACTAAACAAGTTAAATACATTTGTTATCTTTGACATTATTGGAGCTTTGGTTCATATATTCCAAAGTGAGAACTGTAATATGCAAGTTTCCCAAATATTTTTGATAATGGACTTATATATATGTATATGCATATATTATATATATAATATATGAAATTAGCTATCCTAAAAGCGTTTTGTAAATAACTTTGCTCATGATGCTGTTCTTTAGGAGCTAAATTTCTAGCTGGTTTATTATTCACCTTGCTTTCCCCCCCTTCATTAAATGGTTTCAACTTAATTACTTATATATTCTCCAAATACTGTCAGTGAAAGGGAAAGAAGAAAAACTCAATTTTTCCTGGTTTACTGTTTAGCTTGTCGAGGCTTGCAAAGAATGTTTTAAATTTAAAGACAATCCTACCCATGTTTTCTTGAATCTGGCATCTCCATGCAAAATCCAGAGACTAAAAATGAGAATTCTGGTACTGGGGGAAACTTCTTGGAGAAAAAAATATCTAATGAGGAACTGAGTTAAGTTTCTGTGTGTGGTATTTAAGAGATTTTTTTCTACTGTTTCCTTAATCATAAATAAGAAATCCATTATTCTAGATGTGGGTTAGTTCAGGCTGCTGTAACAAAAATATGATAGACTGGATGGCTCAGTCGGTTAAGCGTCTACCTTTGGCTCAGGTCATGATCCTGGGTCCTGGGATCCAGCCACGTGTCAGGCTCCCTGCTCAGCGGGGAGTCTGCTTCTCCCTCTCGCTCTGCTCCTCCTTCTGCTCTTTCTCTATCTTTCTCTCTCTCTCCCTCCCTCCCAAATAAAAATCTTTTAAAGATATGATAGACTGGGTGGTTGTCTTAAAATATAGAAATTTATTCCTCACAGTTCTGATGGCTAGGAAGTCTAACAACAAGATGCTGGCCAATTGGGGTTCTAGTTTGCAGATGGACACCTTTTTGCTGTATCATCACAAGGTAGAAAGAGGAAGCGGGCTCTTATGTCCTGTCATGTGGGTTCTGCCCTTATCACCTAATTATCTCAAAGTCCCCATCTCCAAATATCACACTGGAGATTAGGGCTTCGAATATAAATTTTGGGGAGACACATACTTTCTGTCCATAGCAAGGTGAGTTGTAAAGGTGCATCTATTTTGGCTTTATGATGGTGTGATGATCGACTCAGGATAAGCAGAGACCACCCGAAAAGACCCCCATATGGGTACCACAATATAGATGGACAGTGTGCCAAAGTAGAAGTCAGGAGCTGGGGGGTACTAATTTATGTATCAGCTGAACACACTGAGTGACTGTGGGTCATGGCTTTTCTTTCCATATTGTGGAGATCTGCCTTCTATAGTGATGTAGGAGTTTTCTGATCTAAAGGTCAATGTTTTTTTTTGTTTTTTTTTTTAAACTATAAGAATGAAATGGACATTAACATAAGTATTAGACTCAAAACCTATGATATGCCCAGTTCATTGGCAATCGCGGCCTCATCCTAAAGATGGATTGTTCTACTGAAAATCTGAAAGTCCTGAATCATGCAGGTTGTACCGTTGCCAAAAGAACTCTTGAGAAAGAGTAGCCATGGAGACCGCACACCAGATGTCTCAAGGGGTGTATAAAAACATCTAAAAACTAACAATCAAAAGGAGTGCTTAGCAAACACTGGAAAAGGTAAGAGTCTGTGCTTACCTTGTGGGTGAGAGTCTTTTGGTTGTTGTTGCTACTCTTAAGGGTTTAAGCAGAAGGTGGAAAGGCAGGAATCCCAAGCTCAGAGCAGGCTCTGTGTGACTAGGTTCACAGCTGACCTCTGTGGTCTGATCTGTGGGGAACCTGTAGTGACCGAGAATCTTTAGTCTTAGTTTATCTACGGTACCATCTCAGACAGCACTGGTGGTCTGGAATGCTCTGCTGCCATCCATTGTTATTCGATGGCTCTTCTATCTAGTAAAACTCTAGAAGAAAGTGTGCCTCGGTATACGATGAAGGAAATGGTCTCTAAACTGTTACAAACATGAGACCATACTGTTCTATGTATCACCCGGCTGTTAAAACACGTTTACTTTTATGTGTATCTATTTGTTTTATTCAATGGCACGTGTAACACACGGATTCTTTCTTGTCGAAAATTTAAGCTATAGAGTCCAGGATAAAAGTATCCTGTCTCCCCTCTTAATCCTACTGCCTTCTGAGAGACAAACTTGGTTACCAAGTTTTGCATATACTTATAAGTCACTTTCCCATGTGTCCTACTGTTTATTGTGTTTGGCTTAGGGTTAATCATTTAATAAATTGGTATATGTTTTGACCTCCAATGTGTTCTTTATCAACTTAACTATCTTGAATCTCTTTCCACTTTGGTACACCTAAATCTACCTTTAAACTTATTCTAAAATTTGCATCAAAACATGTCCCATTTTTCTAAAATGAAGTATTTTCCTTTACCAAAAAGAGATCCAGAAATAGCCAAGGAGAGGAGAAAACTAGCTTTAGAATCAAAGATATATTCACATGCCATCTCTGCTGCCTAATATCTAGTAAAATCCAGGCAAATTACATATACTTTATGCACTTTCCTTTCCTCCTGAAAGGGGGAGTAGGGTAATACACTCTTGTGATGAATGAGAATAAAGAGGAACCATCAGCATGTCGTCTGGCACAAAGTAGGCATGCAGTATAGATTTTCCTTTTTAAATTCTGTCAAGAATTATTCTAGAGCAGACATGTTGGTGATAGTTGGCACATATTTGTGCCCAATGAGTTTTGTTGTGGGATAAATTAATGAAGCTCTAACTCCTGTGTAGCTCACATATTAGGAATCTTCAGAACCCTATCAAGTTTAATTATTGTAATTGTCTTCTTTCTACTGGATGTGAGCTCTTTGAGGGAAAGAGGCAGATTTGGTCCAACTCTCTATTCTCCAGAGTGTACAGAACCTTGCTAATAGTTTCATATGATCAGTATATAAAATGTTTTCAAATGAATGACATTGTCTTCCAATTGAAGCAACTGCCTATCTGTACCAGAGAGATTTTCACTTTTTCTATCCATTCATGATTTCCTTTATTGTATTATCAATCTGATTATATTAAATCTTATTAAGGTGGAAAATTCCAGCACACATCAAATGATCAATAAACATTTGTTGAACAAATTATTCCTCCATTAGAAACTGAGGTTTCTAATCTCTGGAAAGGACCATATTCATATTAAAAATCAATATTGGGGCACGTGGGTGACTCAGTCAAGTGTCTGACTCCTGATTTTGGCTTAGGTCATGATCTCGGGGTGGCAGCATTGAGCCCCATGTTGGACTCAGCACTCAGCATGGAGTCTGCTTCAGATTCTCTCTTCCTCTGCCCCTCCCCTGCTCCCATGCACACACCTACTTTTTCAAATATAAATACAATCTTCTAAAAAAATATATTAAAAGCTGTGCTTCTCATCTTTTCTCAAAATCCCATACTCAGTGTGCTCCCCCACTTATAATTCTTCACCATACTCCCTTTCCTTTATTTCCTTCCATTACATTGCTCCTGATTTGTTCTGATTCAAGAACAATATCTGCTATCTAGTAGCAAGAAGCCAATGTGTAACTTCCATATTAAATTAATCCCTTCTAGAAATTAAGGGTCCCCACTGCCTACTGGTTAAAATCTAACTGTCCTACTTACATGCGTAATCTGACTCTGCCCTGTCCAAAGTCCTCTCAATTCCTCTTTTTCTTCCTTCACTAGCCTTGGGCCATTCTGACCTTCCTCTTTATCAAATAATGGAGTACTTTGGGACCTTTACTGTTAGAATTCTTCTTCTAGTTTTTCTCCTGGAATCACTTAAGCCTCAGCATAAATGTCCTATCCTCCAAAGATTCCGCCATTCTTTCTAAGTTTTAATCCCCTATTTTCTAACCCTTCTTTCTCTTTCTTTCAAAGTTCTAAAGTTTCAAACTGCAAATAGGTCAGTTCATAACTTTTTGTTTTGTCTCCTTTGTTCATTTTTTTGGCTCCAGTTGCCACATCTAGGTCTTTTAATATTTGCATATACAGCAACTAGTGTACATTTTGGCGTATGGGTGATACTCAATGCTTAACAAATAAGTCAATAAAGGATGTATGGATGTTCTATTCTCTAAATTTGAATTTATAGTTTCTGGGACACAACAGTAAGGATTTTAGTTTTATAATGACAATAATTGAGATTTTGAGGCTTTGAATCCCTATGTGTTATGATTTACATTAACAAATCATCCATTCTCATTTTTCCATTAAGCAAAGTGTTACTCTTCATTGATAGGGGCCTTGTTTGCATTTAACCAAACATGTTCACACCATTAGTCAATCATCAGAAACCTAATCAATAATACTAATATGTTAGAAAGTCTAGAGGACTTTCAGAGCCAACAAACTTTCATATTAGGTAATGCTATCTTTTCATGCCAAATAGTAATTCCAGAACTCGGTGTCATTCTTAAAGACCTAGATGATAGCTCATCTTTACTGCATTAAAGTAGAACACTGTAAAATAAGATACTGATTCAATCAATATCTTAAATGAATGCACCCAGAATACAAGGACTTCAATTATATGCTGTTATGCTAAATTTGGGTGGATCATAAATAAGTACTAATAAGACAGTTTAAAGGTACAACATTAAATTATCATGGGTAAAGAATGGATTCTATTTCTTCAAAGTTTTTTTCTCCTTGCCAAGAACTCTTAATTACTTTGAGCTCTAAAAAATCCCATCTGCATCAACATTTCCCTGATGGCATTCCTATTTTGAACATATCTTTTGAAATTACTTATTAAAAGATTGTTTTGAGAGAAGTAAAATGCAGTCTCAATCACAGCATAAGTAACTGTCTCTTAAGAATGTTTAATCACTTAAGATTTTTTTCTTTTTTACAAAAAACAGGTTCATAAGAATGCAAAAGGATTACTATGTATCAGCATAAGAACGGATTCTGCAATCCTAAAAAGAAGTGTCTCTGATCAGGAGATAACCTTACCAACATATTTAACATTTTGCTCATTATTTCCAGAATGTGAAACTCTGGTCTCACTGGACCCATTCTGGAAAGTATTTTGCAGGGCAAAAGGACACCAAGTGCTACCAAACTCTTCTGCACATAAATGATCGTGACGATAGTCAGAGTGAATAGCTCTTAAGGGCTTGCAGTGTGCTAGACAGGGTGCCAACTTGTTTACATGCTTTGGTTAATTTAATTCATACCACAGTTATGGAGAAACAATTATTTTCCCAACTTGTGAATGAGAAAACAATGGCTTTGAGAGGCGAATACTTGTCTCACCATATCCCTATATCCGCAGTCAAGCCAGTCGGTGACTGAATTAGTCTGCGGCTAAGGAGACGAGCTGAAATGTGTGGGAGGCAAAGAGGTGTCTCAAAGCTCCCTCACCCAGCAGAAAAAGACAGAATTCCTGAGGACAGGAAAGAAAGCAGCTCCAAAGACAATGTGGTCTTCTAGAAGAAAAGATAAATGAAAGTATATTGCCTTTTTTTTTTTAAGATTTATTTACTTATTAGAGAGAGCACACAGAGGGGAGGGGCAGAGGGAGAGAGAAACTCCAAGCAGACTCCACGTGGAGCCTGACATGGGGCTTGATCCCAAGACCCTGAGATCACAGCCTGAGTTGAAACCAAGAGTGGGTTGCCCAACTGACAGCACCACCCACGTGCCCCTGAAAGTAATTGCTTTAGCAAGAGGGATGACCAAAAAAACCCAAACCAAAACTAAAAAAAAAAAAAAAAAAAACCCAAAAAGACGGTGGGCCCTTAAAAACTAGGAGAATGTGTCCCACATAAATTGTTTAGTATGTGGGGAAACAGCAGAGTAGAAATGAAAAGGACAGGTATGCTGATACCCTGGTACTATCCTGATACTGAAACAAATTCTGGGAAGGCATCCTTATTGGAAACGGTAAGAGAAAAATGATGGGGGAAGAAGGTGGTTCAGGGATATGGATAGGAGCTGTTTTTGATTTGGTAACTGAAAAATAATGGCTAATTCTTACTGCACTGTGGGTGAAGTTACATAATAATCGTAACTTTTGCTGCCAGGACTATTAGTATCATTATTTTATAAAGGAGAAAATAGAAGTGACTAGCCCGAGCGTCCACAGCAGTCGTATGCTAGGACCAACAGTCCACTCCTGGGAGACTGACGTCACAGTGGTGCTGTTAGTCACTGCGCTACGTTCTACTGGATCACGGGGTGAGATTCTGAGAAGCAGCAAGGATAATTTTGTTCTTTTTCAACTTGCGTATATGGCCAGTGCTTTTATGAAACTGGGAAGACCTTTACGTTCATTTTGTTTGACTTTCACTTTTCAAGATGGGACTGAAGGGCCAAAGAGGTGAAGTAACTTGCCTGAGGTCCCATAGGGAGCTCCTGCTCTATGACAGAAGCAGCAGAGATTCCACCTTCAGGAGACCAGGTTTGAGGCTTAGCGCTACCAAATACTAGCTGGAAGCCATTGCTTGTCTTTGGATCTCAGATGTATCATATGAAAATAGCAATTCTGATATCCACCTGGAGCAGAATTTAACATTACATGAAGAGTTTAAGCTTCAAGGTCCCTCACTACATATCCTCTCCTAGGGATCTATGCCTAAATTTGTATTCATAATTTTATTTTTTCCACCAGAAAGGTATAAGCTTCACACAAAGGTTGGATCTGTTCTGGATCTATTTTTACCTGAGTAGTTATGATGACTTTGGTTATAAACCCGGAAAAAAAATCAAGATGATCTGACATCCAAGCCAGATTTCCTTCCAGAGATAACAATGGATGCCTCTTCTCTCCTCTTTCCAAATTTCTGGAGCTCCTCTCACAATCCCTTCCTTCTCGCCCTACCTATCACTGGATCACTAATGTCTAGGCACCCCATACAACACTCCTAGATAGTTTTGTGGGCTATAAACATAAACCTTTCCTACCATGAAAATATTGCAGGTACAACCCAAATCTTTCTCTTCATTATATTTTTGTAACGTTAAATATTTTCTTAAAGCCAACAAGTGAAAGACAAATGCTGCCAGGTTTTAAATCCCATTTTTCCAGAAGACATTTATATTTTAGGAGAGGCTATTTTTGAAAACAAAGGAACGAGTGACTCTGTAAAGGTGGAATTTGCAGCTGCTGGGCTGGCTCCTGCCTTCCTGTACAGCCAAGTTCCCACTCTGGTCCTGTTTGCAATCTGAGGATGGTACTTGTGCCCCCACGAAGCCTGGCAGACATTACTTAGGGAGGTGAGATCATCATAACTAAAATTGATTTACTTCAAAAATCTCGATCCTGAAAAAATGTTTAGCCACGATTGTTAAAATGAAATATGGAATTATGAACTATGTTTCACTTTTCATGGTGCTTCAGCTGAATTCAACAGCAGTTAAAATTTTATACCTTGAAAATATTTGCATATTGCACAAGTATAAATTCATCTCTGGGTGGCATAAAACAGACTTTATAGTTAATGAAGTATTTCAAATGCATTTAGTTGTCTCATAAAAGAAAGCAAAAAAATCAAATTGTTGAGTTTTAATCATCATCAAGGATGCTTGTCCAATATAGTTTTTTACAGATAGTTAAAATGCCTTTTCCCGTAATGCCAATACAGCAAGAATAGTCTTAAAGTATGTTAATTACTTATATTATTCAAATATGCTCATCTCCTAAATAATAATTTGCCAAGTATTAGAGCAGTTACTTTGGATATTCTGCTGCATGTAAATTAGTGCATGAATGATTTAATTCCAACTCCTTTAACTTCACTGTGATATTCATAGTGTTGAGAAGTTTAAAGAACAAAGTTTTGTTTTGTTTCTTAAACCCTGATGTGGAGAAGATGGGTGCATAAGTAATATAAACGCGATGCAGACTTAGAGTAGAGTGCTAAAGGGAATGTATGTTGTGGTGCTTGCCGATTTTTTTTTTTTTTTTTTTTTATGCCCCAGAGAAATCCCCCTGTCTTCTGAGATTTTTCTCCACTCTCCTTGCTTGGGGGGGGACAGAGGCCAAACTAACCTATGGCCCCTGATTCTCACCAGTGATCTCTTCAGGCCCTACTAAAAAGCAGGGGAACAAAACAACAACAAAAAACCCTGTGCCTAGCTGGATAGATGTTTTTTGTTGTTGTTTTGGTTTGGGTTTTTTTTGTTTGTTTTTTTCGGGCCACAAGCCATCTGGCTCAAAGTCTGACTAGCATACAAAGGAGAAACCTTTTCCAACCAATCAGACCATACTATGCAAATGAGCCCTGTTGTCCAGAGATTTCACTCCAAGTTCCCAAAGCAGGGAAGTCATTACTTTCCTGAATCCCCCCCACCCCCAGCAGCAGGTGACTTCAATGATGAAGTGTAAAACAGTCTTTCTTCTAATCTAGGCACCACCAGAGTGATTTCCAACAAATGTAAATTGATCCTGTTACTGCTCCCGTTAAAACTCTGCTTTGTGCTTAGAACAGAATTTAACCTCCTTAGCTGTCTCATAAATCCCTCTTCTAATCATGCCTCCCTAGTTCCCCCTCATCCCAACCCCATCTCTTTCTGTCTCACTTTATTCTCCTTCAATAGCCACTGCCTCTTCTGGGGCGTCCAGCTCTCTCTTTGCCAGGGGGCCTTGCAATTGCACTTCCCTGGGTCTGGAATCCTCTTTCCTGGCTCTGCACAGGTGGGCATGCCCAGCCAGCTTAGCTAACCTAGTGCTCTCTTCCCCACCCACTTAGTCTCCTTGGCAGCGTCCAGTTTCCTCCCACCCACACTTCTGATTTATTACAAATGAATATTCTCTTGTTTTTGTGACCTGTTCGTACTTTATTGTCCATCTCCCATTGAGGATCTCTTTAGCACTTTGGCACCTAAAACCGGTCCAGGCACAATGTATGTATTTACAAGTTTGTATTGAATCAATTTAAAGAATATTTACAAATAGAATAAAGGAAAGAAGAAAGAGCATCAGTGAATGACATGGTGAAAATTAGCATCATCCCAAAAAACTGTAATATGGACATGGTAAAAAGCTCATTAGAAGATCAAAATATACATGATTATAATCACACAGAAGTATTCTTTTCTACATTTGTTATTATTTACCTTTTCTAAGCAATCTAAATATTAAGTAAATTGGGCTTCAGGGTAGGCTCTCTGTAATGCTTTTTTAATAAATAAATCATTGTAGAACTTGGCCAATTTGAATCCTAAAGTTTTATAAACTCATCTCTTCGTGTTTTCCTGTTTCTGAACAACACAATTTTGGTCCAAGACTTAAATATCACATTTATTTCAATTTTTTGGTGATGGATGCTATATGTACTTTTATATTTTCCTAAGTTTTGACTTTTAACAAAGTTCAGTGCCATAATGCATGCTCAGAGGAAAAAAAAAAGTTAAATTTCTTTTTTGTTTTTCAAACTTGATCGTGTCTTCTTTTTAAAGGAACTTGGTCAAATAGATCTTATATAACTTATGACACAGGCCAAGCTGTTCGAACAAAGAGATACACAAATTCAGGTGCTCAAATAAGATAAATGTTTGTTCTTCTCTCATGTCAGGTCCAGAGGTAGGTGGTGGTTCAGGGCTGAAAGGGAAGCTTGGAAATCCTCAATACACCCAAAGCAGCTTCTCCAGTTCTTCTCATCATGAAACCTGGGTCAAAGAAAGATGATACTAGATGGAATTAAATAGGCAAGGAAGACTATGTTCAAGTGAACATTGCTGTTTTATATTGAAAAGTAGAGTAGAGTAGATCTGGAAAGAGTAGATCTGGAACGTTCTTATCACAAGAAGAAAAATGTGTAACTATGAAATGATGGATGTTAACTTATTGTGATAAGCATGTCACTATGTGTGTGTGTGTGTGTATATAATCATTACATATATACCTTAAACTTATACAATGTTACATGTCAATTATATCTCAATAAACCTGGGGTAAAATGACTATTGCATTAGGGAAGAGAGAGAGATTGAAGGTGAGTTTTTAAACACTAGGGTGAGCTACTGAGAAAGTATTAGAGGTCATGGGGGGGGGGGTGCTGCTGATCAATGTGATTAGACCATCTGTGTGTGCTAATTGGTGCTTACCCAAGTTAGGCTCCTCCCCCCCCCCAAGAGCCTGGGAAATTGGAGAACTATCTTTCTTCATGGTTACATTTCTAAGGGATGGTTTCCAAATCTTTGAGAAAGACATTCCTAGGTTGTAAAGCTGGCAGGCTGGGAGAAGATTTACAATCCAAAGGGGCAGAGAATTTTCAAATTTTTAAAGGTAAATGCTTCATATAGTTTACCTTATGCCCTAGAAGAGCATAAAACTAAGACTTACAGCATGCTAGCCACCTCTTGTTCATCGTGTCCAATCAGCATGATGTCATATATTGGATCGATGTAATGTTCTGAGAAACTCAGACAGTCTGAATCTTTTCAGACTATATTATGACAGAGGGCAGGAGAGTTAACATAGCCCTGAAGCAAAAGCATAAATGAATGTGTTTGTGCCAGTCACATAAATGCAAACTATGTCTGATCCCCTTGTCTGACCAGAGTAGGAAAGAATGCATTCAATAAATCAATGGCTGCATACCATGAGGACATGGGGCTTTATAAATCTGCTCTAGCAATGATACTACATCTACCACAGCAGTTGTGCACAGGATTTCTACTTGTCTAAGCTTCTACTTCAAGAGAACTACAGTCATTCTCTACGATCTATCCATTTCTGCAGGAGCCAGACTGGCAAACTAAACAGACATGGTATAGGAATGACCACCCAAGCATCCCATAGGTTTTTAATGGTGACATTAATCTCTGCCAATCCACATCTAAGTATAATAGGAAGAAAATGGTTTATAGCAATTACAGGAAAAAGATACAGTAAATTGCTAAGTCATTCATCAGGGGAGGAAGTGTAATCTATGGAAAAAAATACGGGTCAGAAAGACCAAGGCTTGAATGTTTTAGCCACATGGCCTCATTACTCTCTGCATGACCTACTATAAATTATTTAGCTTTGAGTCTCAATTTATCTACCTGTCCACAGGCTTAGTAATATTTGTCTCCAATCTGTGTGGGAGTATGGGAGGTTATTAAATAAACAGATGAAATATAGAAAGTTTCCTTAATAGTAGGTACTTGGTGCTGTGGAAATAAATTAGTGGGCTACCAAAGACCTGAAAAAGAAATGTAAGCAATTCAGTAGGAGTGGATAGGACCTATTACTGACATTTTACCTGTGTATTTGTATGAGCTACTAAAATAGTGGTATTAAAACCTCCAGCCATGTGATTGTGATTATTTCTTTTTCTCCATGTAACTTATCAGTATTTGCTTTATATATTTTGAGGCTATGTTATTAGATACATGCAAATTTAAGATTTTTTTCTTATTGAACTGACCTTTTATCATTATGAAATATCTAAGTTCGTTTATCACTCTTGCTTTAAAGCCTATTTCATCTGCTATCTATTTATCCACAAACAATCTTCTCTATAGATAGTAAATGTCTTGTCTATCCAATAATATGTCTTGCCATAAAATCTAGTTTGTCCGATATTATACTATACTAGCTCTCTTTTGGCTAGTGTCTCCATGGTAATTACTAACTGGTAAGTGCTATGAGAAAATAAAAAATTTGCAATGAGATAGAAATCAGGAGCAACTTTAGATAGAATGTCAAGGAATACCTCCGTCCTAGGAAGTGAGAACTAGATATTGAGAAAGTATCAGCCAATCAAAGATCCAGAGAAGGAACATTGCTTGTAGAGATACAAAGAAATCCCTCATGGCATAAAGCACTAGCCCTAGGCTTGTAATAGGAACAAGGCCTGTTGGGGAAGAGTTGTAAGTGAGCTAAAGGCAGAGAGGTATTCAGAGCTAGATAGGAACTAGATAGCACAAGACCCTAAAAACCAGGACCAGCAAACATTTTCTGTAAAGGCTCAGATAGTAAATACAAGTTTTGCAGTCCAAATGGTTTCTGTTGCAGTGACTCCATTTGCCACTATAGTGCAAAAGTAATGCTAGGTGATGTGTAATTGAGCATGACTGTGTCTAAAGAGAACCATTTATAAAAACAGGCAGTGGACTCAATGTGGCCTGCAGGCTATAGTTCTCTACCCCTAGTATGAACCATGGCAAGGATTTTGATTAATCTAAAGGCATTGGGAAGTCTTTAAAGAGGTATTTTTGTTGCTATTACTTTTGTTTTCTTGACTGTTTCAATAGGAGAGTCTGACCCATACTTTCAATTGATCACTCTGGTTACTAGAGATTGGGGAGGAAGGGGACAAGAGTGAAAGCAGAAAACAGGGAATTATTACAGTGCTCACTTAAGATGTAGGATCGCTTGGACTAGAGTAGCTGAGAGTGGACCTAGAAATCCAACATATAAATTGATGGAAGAAGAGAAAGGATTTGGTGATAGATTATATTTTAGATGAGGAAAATGAATACATCAAAAATGACTCTTTAGTAGTGGCATTTAATACATATAGGAAACTTGGAATTGAACAAGGTGGATGGATACAAAAATTCCACTTTAGACATGTTTTATGTTTGAGATGCCTATTAGACATCCAGTGGAGATGTCAGGTAAACAGTGGATACGGAACTCAGGGAAGAAGTTTAGATTAGAAATATTAGGATGAATCAACAAATTGCTGATATTCATCTCATTTTCACGTACACTTATAAAGACCTCAGTTTTACATGGTTCTATCTGGTGTCCCTTTTGTAATCAGGCAAGGAGAAAGATTAGGGGAGAGAAGATAAGAACAATAAGCACAGAGACCTACTTGAGGCACACCAGCCCTCAAGATCAAAAGAAGAAATGTCAGCAAGGGAGACTGAGAAGAAGCAGCCAGTGAAGTAGAAACAAAACCTGGAAAATGCCCGGTAAGCCAGAGAAGAGAGGGTTTCAAGAGAAGCCATGTTGAATGCAGCTGAAGGATGAAGGGTTGAGTAATAGAGGGAGGAAGACCATTGACAGGGGAACTGGAAGAAACAGAAACAGATTGGAATATGTTATGAATGAGAGATGAAATTGAAACAATGTGTATCAACAATTCTTTTGAAATGTTTTACTGTGATGCTCAAAGCTGGAGGATGATGGGGATTTTATGCTTGGTTATTTGTTTTATCATCAGAGCTACAAAAACATAGCCTAATGCTACTAGAAGTCATCTATTAAAAGAAGTAATGTGGATGATGCAAGAGAAGCCAGGTGCCCGAAGGGGGAGAGATTAAGTAGGTGAAAGTGCAGGGGACCTGGAGCACAAGCTAAACAGAGGAGGAACTGGTACTCCTGAATTATCCATTCTCTAAAATCTAGATTTCAGTCCTTAACCTTCCAGCCCTGACAGATGACATTAGATTTGCCATTCACTGACAGAAGGATAAAGCAGGATACTTTTAATACAGAAAGCTTTAATTCTGAAAGAAATGAAAATATAAGACCAGGGAACACAGAATTTGGGTATATTGTGAACTGGCTCCTGTAAATATTGGCTCCAAGATGAAATAAAGAGTTCAATGTATTCTGATCAGTAAAGCTAGACAGGGAAGAATTGCTCCACTTGTTTGAGAGGAGAATATAAATGGGTTGCCACTAAACAAAATCATATTTCAGTTGTGATAGAAGAAGAGGAATAAGAAGAGAATTTGAGGGGGGCGGTGGCTAGAAGCCCATTTAGACCACTAACACAAGGTGCTACCAAGTAAGAATCTAACCAAGACACGCTGGTAGGCCCGTAAATAAAAATGTACATATTTAAGGAACATCCTATGTATCTATAAAGACCTTGCCCCAAATTTCTCTAGAGCTTTCCTACCTACTGTAGCTCCTTCCATAGTACCTCGTGCCTTTCCATTATGAACAACGAAGGGGTTAATGCTTCTCCCAGAAGGAGATCTCAGATCCCTCCTACCTTTACCGTAATGTTTCTTTCCGTATCCTTCTCAACCACACCACTGCAAAATAAGCAGACAAACACTAAGGGAACAAGAAGTAGCTCTCCTTCCTCAGTGTCCTGTAAGACCTCTCCACTCTGCTACGGAGCTTCTCTAAAGGCTTACTTAATGCTTTGGTTTAAAGGCGGGCCGACACACATCCCTCACAGACCAAACAGAGTCCTGCAAGCTCAGGGGCAGTGGCCATGCAAAAGAAGGAGATCTAGCTTAAAATGGAACGACTGGGGGCGCCTGGGTGGCTCAGTTGGTTAAGTGTCCTAGGATCAAGTCCCGCATGGGTGTCTCTGCTCAGCGGGGAGTCTGCTTCTCCCTCTCCCTCTCCTGCTGCTCCCCCTGCTTGTGCTCTCGTGCATGCTCTCTCTCTGTCAAATAAATAAATAAAATCTTAAAAAAAATTTTTTTTTAAATGGAAAGACTGGGAATGTGTTGGAGACCTACAAAGTCGTGCAGTGTGACGAGCACAGAAGTCGAGGAAGCTGATGGCGGGGGCAGGAGTAAGCCAAGAGGAGCTGAGACTATGGCAGGTCATTGGTGTCAGACAGCTTGGGTTAGCATCCCGACTTCTCTGTGGGAGCTGGAGCAAGTCCCTCAACCTTCCGTGCCTCAGTTGACTCCTCTGAAAAATGGCAGGAATAATTAGGCTTATTAAGAGGATTACTTGTGTGCATGGATGACACATGCCCAGAAAAGTGCCTGACCACAGTGAATGTTCAGAAGTTAGCTGCTATGATTTAGTAAAAGGGAGTGCCATGGCTGGTTTCACGGGAAATATGTTTGCGTTTTGGTGATTAAATATAACTACTTCTGATGTCATCAAAGCAGAAGAAGTGTATACTGCAAACTACTTCAGAATGATCCATGACTCTTCAAAAGAGAGTGGGAGGCTGGGCTGAGTCACAGGAAATGCAAAAATTAAGGCCCTCTAAAAGAAGTTCATTAACATCCAACTGGCCCCGGGACAGCTTGTTTATGCTTTATGACACTGTTTTCATGCTATATGACACAGTTTGATTGTGCTTTTGCTTTTTGACAGTTTGATTCTGTTTGCAAAGCTCATCAGTAGAATTTCTTTTCGTTTTCTTTTTTTTTTTTTATTTATTTTTTGACAGAGAGGGAACACAAGCAGGGGGAGTGGGAAAGGGAGAAGCAGGCTTCCCTGCTGAGCAAGGAGCCCAATGCGGGGCTCGATCCCAGGACCCTGGGATCATGACCTGAGCCAAAGGCAGACGCTAAACGGGCTGAGCCACCCAGGCGCCCCTCTTTTCGTTTTCTATTGCAAATCCTCTAGAACAACTTTTATTTAGGATACAGTCCAATCCATAAATAAATTTTGCTGCTGGGATGATAGAAGTTCTTACTCTTGGTGGTTTAATAGGAATGAAATTTTGCTATTTGGCACAGATTGATGAATATTAGTTTAGAGAGAGAGGCATGGGACACTCTTTTCAGTAGCAGTGGATTCTTTTAACCCCCAAGATCATCTGGTAACAAGAATTGCATGCTACAATTTTTCAGTGTTAGAACGTGAATCTATGAATGGTGACCCAGGCTTTTTAGAAAATGAATATAAATAGGGCACCTGGCTGGCTCAGTCAGAGGAGCATGTGACTCTTGATCTCGGGATCATGAGTTCAAGCCCCATTTTGAGGGTAGAGACTACTTAAATACATAAAATCTTAAAAAAAAAAGAAAAGAAAATGAATGTAAATATGTATAAATATCCTACAAAAATTAATTCCGTAGAAAATCCAATTCTTCTAATTGATTTATCACAAGAAACCCCTTCCTGAGTTTGTATATTTAAAATATAACCTAACACCTAAAACTTACCTAGTTAATATTTAGGTGACTTCTCCAAAATTTTCTAGGAAGAAAGGAGGAAAGGGGAGAGATGAGTATCTAATACACAAACTTCCCTATTCATAAACTGATTTTTATTGTTGTAGGATGGGAGGACCAGCTAATTTGTTGTCAGGGTCTCATCAGACTGGGCTGGCATCCTATGATTTCTCAGCTATTGCAATCTCCCAAACAGAATGTCAGATAGGCATTGATAAATAGTCCCGTGAAATAGAAGAAAAAGAAAAATCATTCACTACCTCTCAATATTTGTTATCTCTGAAACATATGGCATTTAAAACAAATGAACAAAAGATCCTTTTATCTCCATCCTGTAGTGAGAACTTGTCAACATTGCTCTAAGAAGAAATGGTCCATATCCTACCTTACTGTGAGCCCTTAAACCCACTGAGAGAGCTGACGCACTAAAGCCAGCATATGAATCTTTGTTGAGAATTCAAAGGCCTCAGCTACCTGAGGCCTTTGACTCTTGTCTTCCATTGTTTTCCTCTGAATCTTACAGGATCAAAGGCTGGAGAGCTTTCAAAGGCTTCCGTGGCCCGGGGCAGTAGGATTTAGAGGATCTTCTACTGTCCTATATTTGAAGATTCTGTAGCTCTTGGTGTTTAATGATTCTAATACCTCACGATTTCTGGAAAATACTCCAGATAGGAGGCCTAGCTTCTTATCTGGTCTGACCCCCACTTCCATCAACAAGTCCATCTCAGACGATGGACTCTGAAAAACAAACAGGGTTCTGGGGGGGAGGGGGGTGGGAGGATGGGTTAGCCTGGTGGTGGGTATTGAGGAGGGCACATTCTGCATGGAGCACTGGGTGTTATGCACAAACAATGAATCATGGAACACTACATCTAAAACTAATGATGTAATGTGTGGGGATTAACATAACAATAAAAAATTAAAAAAAAAAGTCCATCTCTCCTGGAATCTCTGGGATACCTAGGGTTTCACAGCACTTCTCAGTCACTGACACCACAGGGGCTCTGTTCACCATCTGAGCTAGCAGGCTAGAGTTTGTTCTTCTAACCTCTGCTCCACTAGGAGTCAGGGTTGGGTTTCAATCTCCCTTGACTTCCTGTTACTATGGGACAATTCTCCGTTGGGTCTATGGCTCTCCCTCCATCTTCACTTCACACTTCTGAAGCCAGATGTTCTTCTCCATCATTTGGTTCAAATACCCTCCAAGCACGAAGCCTATGCAGCATCAGATGGGTATACCAACTGTCTTCTTGCCAGTAGGGTTGGGTAGATGGCTTGCTCTTATTCCCTGTTTTTCTTGTCTTAATCCTCTCAATCTCTGTGTGCTTGGCTGGCCCTGCACACTCATATTAGGCCCCTTGTGAGAGCCATCTTTAAAGTCTGCAATCATAGTGGGTTGACAATCCTGTATGGTATGGTTGACCATTATTTTATGATTTAGCATTATTTTTTAAAAGTCCACATTGCTTTATATTCTCCATAAGACTTTATTTTAATGGTTGCATAATATTCTGTCCAGTTAAAATCCTCATTTACATAATCTCCATATTACTAAATTATAGGATGTTTTCTCTATTCAGGAGGCTAAATAATACAGTGGTTTAGAGCATGAAATCTACAGTCTGATGTCTGCTGCACTATAGCAAATTACTTAAACACTTCGCACCTCAGTTTCTTCATCTGTACGATGAGAAGCGGGCATGTGAAGATTAAATGAGTGCACAAAGCATCTAAAGCATTCCTGGCACAGAGTAAATCTTACATAAGTATTCGTTGTTATGAGTACTATTGCCCTTTCACTATACAGAAAATGTTTAACAAACATCTCGATATATATTTTGCTCTTTAAAAATTACTTCTTTAGGAAAACATTCTGAAATTTTTATTTGCTTGATGAAGGGAAGACACTAGTTTTGAAACAAGTGTCAAAAATGTCTTAACCATTTTTACTGTACTATCAGTTATTAACAATTTATTTTTTAAGTATGAGATTTTTTTAAAGTATGTTTCCCACATGATTCTTTTTCTATTTAATCCTGTGTGAAGTCTTTCATAATATTCTAAACAATCACATAATCAATGCATTCCACTTTGATAATACAGAAGTAAACCTACAATTCAAGAAATACAATGAGATTGGCAAATTCATTAGAAACAGTAGATTTATCTTGTTCTCTAGGATAGAATTATAAGTTACAAATTTTCAAGGAGCCCATTGAAATTTAGTACATATGCAACTATGTGTCTTCTTTTAATTCAGTTAAACTAAAGCCAGTGACTTGGTAGATCATTTAATTCCCTCTACTAAAGAAGAATGGGATGATTTGGGAAGAGCACAGTATGTTCTGTTTATTAACAATGTAAACTACTGGTAATATTTTGTGCCCTAAATTTAAAATCTGTTTCAAGCTTTATATTAATTTTCATAATGACTCACAACAATCATTATGATGGTGATAATGAAACACCTATTTGCCATTGAGTACCAAATATGTTCCAGATATTTCACTAGGTATTTGACATTCATTATTCCTAATCTTCATACATTCTCCACAAACTATTTGGCAGATAAGGCAATTGAGAATCTGAGAGCGTAAGTGACTTGCCCAACACTAAATGAATAGTACATGTGTATAGAATAATTCTGCACCAGGAGCTGCCATTTTTTAAGGTAACCTGCAAAGGTTCATTTCACATAAAATAACAAAAAATGTGAAATTCTATCTTGCTCCACTGGGAAAGACTGTAGTCCATTTCCTGTCTCTTTAAATACTTAAAGGTATTTATGCAACACAAAATAGAGGTATATCTATTTTTTCACCCTGTAAAACAAAATTTTCCGTCTTAGGAATTTTGTTTATTTATACTGGGTGAGAAAACTAAAAGTAAATTTCCACCACTACCTTCTGCTCTGTGTACCTTCAGAAATTTGCCAACTTAATAAGTTGGATAATTTATTTTCTTTCATAGCTTCCTCTTGGACTTGATGCATGGGACAACTATGTCTCTGAACATCATTATTTGCTCTGGGCAAATTGATCCCTAGGAATTAGTGGCTAGTTTTCCCAGATAAACATCAAGACTCTGAAAATGAACACATTGTCTGTAGAGACACATAAAATGAGAACCTTGCACAACCTTAGAGCTAGCCAAAAATCATTTTCTTCATTCATTCACAAACATGTCTCAAATGCCCACTATGTGCGAGTGATACACTGGACTTTAAAAAGAAATGAAGATAAACAGGAAATAGTCCCCCCTTTGAAAATACAGAATTAAACCTACAATTCAAGAAATAGGATAAAATTGTATTACTATGGAAGCACTTGAGGAAAGACGCCGAGCCCAACAGAAGCCATGACCTTCTTCCAAGGCTTGAGGCAGAATCACGTGTGGAGAGAAAGCTTCCAAGTTACACTTCAAGTTCCAAGACACCCTTATTTGTCCCCAAACACTGCACAGTGTGTTCGAAATGGACCACAAAGCGAAACAAGGCATACACACCCACTGTCTAGCAGCCCACGTTCTTGTGGGGAACATAAACATGTATACAAGTGTCTGCTGCACAAGGCAGTGATCTCACGATAAAGGCCTTGGTGAGTCTACTGTTCCTCAGCGGTTAATCACCCACATGGAAGAGTGATTTTTGGCCATGTATCAATTTGCTCAATATATTTCTTTGCCGCATACCAATTCTTCACGAAGAGCACATCTTTATTTTCTGTCACCCAAGCTTGTAACAGAAAAGCTGTTTACTCTCCCTCACTAACTTGAACTAAATTCTATGGCTATAAATAGGAAAACAAATAAAGACCTAGAATTTAAGATACTGGGGGCAAAAACTAACATCTACACATTGTGACTTTAATGGGAATGATCATTTCAGAATTGGAATGAGAATTCCTCAGGGGGATAATAGCTGGGACCTCAGTGGAATAGAATAATGCTTTTGTATTCAAATTCTCTGTGCATCCCTAGAAAAAGAAAATATATGCTTTAAGTAACCTAGGAGAAGACTTTCTGCCTAAGATGATTTACTTGGTCTCTGTATAATGAACTATTCTCATTGAATCAGTGTGTTAACATCAACCAATTAATTTTTTTTGAGCATCTACAATGCTTACTGCATTCTTCTAAGCATTCTGAGAAATATTCCAAGTCTAACTTGAGAGGTTTTAAGTGTGTATTATGTATATTTGGAGTTATATATGAAGGTACAGGGATATCCAAACTCTAATACAATGCGTGCATATATATGTGTGTGTAACATATAAAGATAACATATCTATTTTATTTAAAAAAAATTCTATAGAATTTGACTTTCATGTACCTTTTTAGAAATATATCTGATCCATAAGACAGCAAACCTATACTAAGAATAATCCTGTACATTTCTATACATGATTTTCCTCTTCAACATCAATGCTTTATATAGCATCTGACATTTCATAGATATTTATCCAATATTTTAGAATTGATTAGTATTTCTCTGACCAAATATCAGCTAAAAGTGACAACAATAAGCCAAGACACCTATTCAATTTTTTTCATATTATTGGAAGTTGAGAACATTTAGGGGGGAATATGAACATTTTGTAGACTCCTAATATGCTGTTTTTGAAACTGAGCTTAACCTTGACGTTCTAGAGTTGACAAGCATTTGGTCGTCAAAGGAAATATTAGCTCATCCACAGTGGAGCTAAAGCCTTCATTACTTTACAAATGGCACAAAATTCACAAAACTGAAAGACAATTGCTTATGTCACTGCTAAGGCCCTAGAGAAAAATCTCTAATTGACTAATCTTTCCTGCTTCTCTAGGACTATCCAAGGAGGCTAATCTCACGTGCTTTCCATTGGCATCATTTTTCAAATTTGCTCTTGGAAATACTGGAAGATTTAAAACCAGATAGAAAAAAAAAAAACAACAAAACTTTCCAGCAGCATTCATTTATTCCTTGTAAAATATAAAAAACAAACAGTTGAAAAGAAATCCACTGGAGTCTATATAATCTCAAGAAAGATTGAGACCTCTTTTTTTAAGCAGCATTCTAACCTGTCCTGAAAATGCTTCGACCTTGCAAGAGCGCTGGCCTGTTATCAGGGCTTACCTTTTTTGTTTGTTTTGTTGTTTTCAGCTATTAAAGGAGGAAATAAATCTCTGATAAGTTAGCATGTTTTCACAGGCAGCTGTGATGCTTCCTTGCACGTTGCCTCTGAGCAATCATACTTAATGTCTGGGCAGAGAACAACTGTCTCACGAGCAGCAACCTGCAGGTCTGATTAAAGAATGGTCTGACAGCTCCCATAGAGATTTCTATCCAGTTTCCTTCAGCCTCCATGTTGGTGGATTTAGGCAAAAAAGCATGATGGCAAAAAAAGGGGGCTGTTGCGGGGAACGTGGGAAAACACTGTGGAATGATCAGTGGTCTGAAAGAATACCATGAGGCATTCTTTCTTCAGCATGGAAAATAAATGGGAACTTTGAGTTACTGTAACGGGCAGTAGGAGTTTTCCAAATAGAGGAGGCTGTATTTACACATGAGAACACAGGCTGCTTGATGATTATGAGGATCGGGAATTCAAATGTACTTTGTCACTATTGCCAGTTTCATGAGAGAAAGATGGCCCTGGTGAAGCACAGATGGCATATTTAAACGAAAAGCTGATTATGCCAAGAGGTTAGTATGCCTGAGAGCAGCGCTTATTGATCTGTGAGTAGGACGCCAGAGAACTAGCAATGAATATTGATCGGTGAGTAGGATGCAGGAAAGCTAGCAATGAAAAGGAATGCATGACTCTCTCTAAAGCACCTGAGAGAATCAAAGCACCTCGAAACACACATCTAATATAGGAATTCTTTTAATTCCCCTGGTCTCTCCTTTCCTCTATCTTAAAATAGCTGGAAGAAAGCCCATCTGTTTAAAATACAGCACACAAAATTAAAAACACGGAACATTAGAAACTAGTGTTGAGTGAAGAAATATTTGCATGCCGAATTAAGAAAAAAATATGCAAGCAGCACAGGAGTAGCAGGGAAAGGAAATCCAAAAGAAGATGACAGCCAGATTTGCTTCAAGAGCAAAATCAAACTGTGATGCACTAAGTGTGGGCCTTCACTGGGCTCACTTCCCTTAAAATGACAGTCTCTATTTTTAGAAGTATCTGGCCAGTTTCAACTCTGTCTTGCTCGGTACTTGATGGAGACTCAGAATTACGAAGGATAGAAAGAACCTTTGCTGAATCTGAATCTCTGCCCCATCTGAATCTCTGATCTTCTCCGGGTAGCAATATAAGCTCTCAGTCAACAACCCTTACTTGGAGGACATGTAAACTTTAATAATATAAAATTCCTGGGTTTTTTTTTTTGAAACTGAGCTTCCCTAGAGGCCATAACATTTTCAGATTTCTCATCATTAGTAATTAAAATTCACTTCACCATTCTGGATGTGTTGTTACATAAAATAAATTTAAAATGAAGTTCTTGATCATACATACAGTAAGTCTCATTAGAAAAATTAATCTGATAAATTTCATGTAAATATACCTGAAAGAGAAGTTTTGTTTACTTAACTTTAAAATGTGAGTTGGGATATATATTTTAAACTATTTTCAGGGGCACATGGGTAGCACAGTTGGTTAAGCATCTGACTCTTGGTTTCAGCTCAGGTCATGAGATCAAGCCCCACATCAGGCTCCGTGCTCAGCACACAGTCGACTTGAGATTCTCTCTCTCTCCCTTTGCCCCTCCCATTCATTCTCTCTCTCTCAATCTCTCTCTAAAATAAATAAATCTTAAAAAATAAGTCTTAAAATATTTTCAAAGATTATTTTTCATTCGTATTTTCCTGTTTTTGTAAACTGTTTCCCCGTTTTTTTTGGCTCAACTGAAATAGCAATGTCAAAACCATGGAGCTATGATTAGGTAAACACCATGCCCATCCAATGGAGAGATGTGCTGAAATTTTTCACGATGATTGTGGTTTGTCAATTTCCTCATTTAGTTCTGCCTGATAAATTGTGAGGCTATGTTATTAATTGCAGACAAATTTGGAATTTTATGTTTATATAGAAAAGTGACTATTTCTATCTCTAGTAATGCTTCTTAACATCCTTTTTAGATATATATTACAGCACAGTTACATGGCTTCCTTTTGGTTAGCAATTGTGTGGTAGATTTTTTTTTTTTTCTATTCTGAAACAACAAGAGCAACAAGCTGCGGGAGTGGCAGAGGGAGAGGGAGAAGCAGACTCCCTGCTGAGCAGGGAGCCCGACTGACATGAGGCTCATTCCCAGGACCCCAAGATCATGACCTGAGCCAAAGGCAGAAGCTCAACTGACTGAGCCAGCCAGGTGCCCCTCCAGTCTCTGCCTTTTAATTTGATAATTAATCAGTTGCTATAAACTAATGGCTGGCACATTTGGATTTAACTTTACCATCTTACTATTTGCTATTCAATTTTTTTTTATTCCTTTTTCTTCTCTTTGGCCTTCTTTTTAATCAAGTGTTTTTATTTTATTACATTTTTCTCCATTCACTTGTTGGGTATATATTCTTTTATTACCTTTCAGTGGTTACCCTACCTACTATCACATATCTTTGACATTTGATTTTTTTAAATTTTTTTAAAAGATTTTATTTATTTATTTGACAGAGACACAGCAAGAGAGGAAACACAAACAGGGGGAGTGGGAGAGGGAGAAGAGGGCTTCCCGTGGAGCAGGGAGCCCGATGCGGGGCTCAATCCCAGGACCCTGGGATCATGACCTGAGCCAAAGGCAGACGCTTAATGACTGAGCCACCCAGGCACCCCTCTTTGACATTTTAGAATCTGTTATAAATGAATACTTTGACCATTTCCCAACAAGGACCTGATCATATATTTATTTATGCTTCTTCCCTTTTGTGGCATTGATTCTATACTTACTTAAACCTGCAAGTTATTATTGCTATTGTTTTATGTAGTTAATATTCATTTATACTTAATCACATGTTTATCTTTTCTGAGCTCTTGACACATTTAAATTTTGTCTCTGTAACTAGATTGCCAGGCTCTTATGGAAGGCTTATTTGTTGTCTTCATAATATCAGTCTCCTTCCTGACCAGTGCTATGAACAACTTAAGTTCCAGCCATATCAAACACTTAACTCCCAACTCCTAGCTCATCATGTCTTAACAGATTGGCTATTACTTTGACATCTTTGCAGATGTCACTCCTTTTCCCTCCAAACCCCATCTCTGTCTTTCAGATTAGCGCAGTGGTCTCTACCTCAAAGACAAGATGCTTCATGCCCTGATCAGATCTGGATTGCATGTCCCTCCTCTGTGACATAAGTTTCATTAGCTATATACACTGAAAGTTTACAAGACTGTTTTTCTACTAGACATTGAATTTCTTCATATTGGGACCTTTGAGGGTTAAGACTTCAACACATGAATTTTGGAGGGACACAATTCAACTCATAACAGCACATAATAGGTATTTAATTACTACATGTGGAATAAGTGATTTGGGGAATGAAGACTTTGTAGCACCTATATGGACCTAGAGTTTCTGATTGATCAATTTGTATGTTTGTGGGAAAGGAACTCGTCTTTCAGTTTATACTATACAACTTACATATAAAAGTTCAAGACAACACATGAGTTGACAGATTAGAATAACAATATAGATGTTTAGACCCCTGTAGTGATAAAAATGATTTTTAAACTTAGTTTGATATATATGTATAACAAAAAATTTTATTTGTAACACTTAAATTCATCATACTGAGACATGTTTAAAAAGAACTTGTAATCCCAAAGTATTCGCTTGTTACTAAATACATTTCTAGAAACATTCAGAAACAGGTGATTTTTGAAATACAGAAGTTTGAATTTAGTCACTAGAGGGAGCTGTATGTCCCTGTACATAGTAACTTAAAGAGCAGATGTCAATATTTTCAGAATTATAAACATTGATATAAACTAAATTTATAAAGTGAGAAAATCAGGAATAGGGACACTTTAAGAATAAATTAGATTTGAACAAATTCACCTAATTGATATTTATAGAACATAGTACCCAACAATAGCAGAATGCAGTCTTTGCAAATGCGCATAAAACAGTTACCAAGATAAACTATAGTCTAGGCCATTAAAGAAATCTCAGAGAACTTCAGAACAATTTAAGACATGTGAAATATGTCATCTGACTACAATGAAATTAGATTAATAACGAAAAGATTCCTGGAAAAAAAAATCCCTAAATATTTGGAAACTAAACACCCTTCAAGATAACACATGGATTAAAAAAAAATCAAAAAAGAAATTGAAAAATATTTTAAAATGAATGAAAATGAAAACAGTACATATCAAAATTTATAAAATTTATGAGGTGCTGATAAAGCAGTACACAAGGGGACATGTATAGAACTAAATGCTTTTATTAAGAAAAAAAGTTCGGGGTGCCTGGGTGGCTCAGTCGTTAAGCGTCTGCCTTCGGCTCAGGTCGTGGTCCCGGGGTCCTGGGATCAAGCCCCGCATCGGGCTCCCTGCTCCGCGGGAAGCCTGCTTCTCCCTCTCCCACTCCCCCTGCTTGTGTTCCCTCTCTCACTGTGTCTCTGTCAAATAAATTAAAAAAAAAAAAAAAGTTCTCAAATCAATGACCTCAGGTTGCATCTAAATGAACTATAAAAATAGAAGAGCAAATTAAACGCAAAGTAAGAAAAAAAATAAAATTATGATCAGAATGAAATCTAGGAAATAGAAAAAAGAAAAGCAACAGAGAAAATCAATGAAATCTAAAACTGGTTCTTTGAGCAGATCAATAAACTTGATAAAACTCTAACTAGACTGACCAGATGGTCAGAAAAGAGGGAAGACTCAAATGAGCAAGATAGGAACAGGAGTGATGACACTGCTACAGACTCTACAGAGCTGCTATTAAACTACAGCTGGAATGCAGTTTTAATAACCTATGGACTAAGAAAAGAATACCTTTGTGTGGTGATTGGTCTTCCCCACCCTGACCTCTCTAGGCAAGGTTTGAGACCTTTCTGGGTCTCCATAGCATTTTTCTACTTACCCCCTCATATTCTAAATTACTTTAATATGTATGTGACTCCTACCCTTGACAAAGAGCTTCTGCAGACATTTGCTGAGCAAATAACTTGAAAGTATAAAGGTATAAAATACTCTAGATTATATGAGTTGTAACTTAGAATAAAAGTGCACATTAGCAGAGTCAGCAAGCTCACTTTGAATGACTTCTTGGGGTGACCACCTAGTGGCCCCTCTGGAAGAAAAGACCCGTTAGAAATTACATAAGGGAGCAGCTGGATCTCTTTCTTGCCTCTCACCTCTAATTTGCTCTTTCCTAACTATTCATGAGATTGAGCATCTTTTTGTATGTTTTGGCCAACTGTATTTCCTTTCTGAGGGATTGAATTTTTATATTTTTTGCCCATTTTTATTTTTTGTTACTTTTGCTTCAAAACTTCATAAAAATGTATAATTGGAATTTTAATCCTTTGAGAGTTATATATCTGTTGCAAATATTTTTCTCAAGATAAAACTTATTTTTTACTATTGCTTATAGTGTCCTTTACTGTTATTTATTTTTATTCCTATTTTAGGTCCCCAAGTGTTGTAGGTTTCATTTTTCTGAGTTTCTCACCTAATAAACGAAAAGGTACCCAAAATTTGAAATATACAATCTACTGAGGTTTTTTTCTAACATTTTATTGTTTTGTACTATAGGCTTAAATTCTTAAATGCATCTGGAATATATTTGGTATATGATATGAGATGGAATCTATCTTTCTTCCAGATTAAATGTCAGTTGCACTACCACCTTTGTTAAGTAAACCATCATATTTCCTGTAGTATTGAAAAGTCAACTTTTCTGTATAATGTTCCATATACATTCAAGAATATATTTTAGGATTCTAATCTTCTACCAATATATTTATTTATTCCAGTACTGATACCATGCTGTTAATTTTATAGTAAATTTTCAATGTGTTAATACTTAACAGGTTCCCCACTAATTTTAAAATTCATTTTGGTGGATATTTTAGATTTCCTGGGTGTATAAATATATTATCTGCAAATAAAAGTTTTGCTTCTCCTTTTCTAGTTTTTAAAACTTTCTCCTTATTGCAATTTGCGAGAATCACCTTTAATATTACATATAGATGTAATTTGGGTTATTCCTGTTTTCCTGATTTTAGTGGAAATGACTTTATCATCCACTATTTGGTATAATATTTGCTTTTGGCTTTAGCAAATAGTCTTAATTATGTTTAAACATTTGCTTGTGTACTTTGAAATGTAGATTTTGAAATTTACAAAAAGGTATTGAGAAAAGCATAACTATTGTAAGTATACCAACCAATATTAACCATGGATGATATTTCATTCTTATTCTAGTCAGGGTTTTCATTTGCAATATTTATTAAATTTTATCAAAGCCTTTTTATTATCAACTTACATAAATATGAAATCCCTTTCTATAATTTGTAGATGTACTTAATTATAGTAAGATTACATACTAATGTCCATTTAAATTTATTTTCTTGGGATGAACCCTATTTGGTTATGTTGAATTAATCTCAACTCATTGCTAAATTTGGTGATATGAGGGTTTTTACATATTTATAAATGAATTTGATCTATGTTTTCTTTTTCATATTAAATGTAACATATTTGTATTAGGTTTATGCTTCATAATTTATTGTCTAAAATAGTTTAAATGCCCTGAGAAGTGTATTCTCTTTAGAAATTAGTTCAAACTCAGCTACAAAACCAGGCCTATTCCTTCTTAAAATGGTGACTTTTCAATTATCTTTGTAGGATCTTTAATGGTGACTGATCCATTTAGATACTTTCTCCTTGGGTCAATTTTTCATAGTATTTATTTTAGTATGAAATCATTTTCTCTAGATCCTTAAATTTCTTGCCATGTATTCTTTTAAAGTTACAAAGTTGCATAAATAATCTCTCAGAGTTTGAAAATTACTTCCATATCTGTGATTTTGTGTTGCCTCAATGTCAATGTCAAAAATCTTTATGCTCTATTTCCTTATCTGATAGCCATAGTTTTATTTTAATGCACCTTTCAAAGTACCAGTTTTTATGTTTCTTTATCCTTTCTACTATTTTTGTTTGAGTTGATTTTTTCAACCTGGGCTTTAAAATAATTACCTTCAGGTTGACAACAAGACTCTTAATCAAAGACTAACTTTTAGACCTAAAATGTTGACACATCACTATAAAAGCAAGGCTAGGGGCGCCTGGGTGGCTCAGTCATTAAGCATCTGCCTTCGGCTCAGGTCATGATCTCAGGGTCCTGGGATCGAGCCCCGCATCAGGCTCCCTGCTCAGTGGGAGCCTGCTTCTCCCTCTCCCACTCCCCCTGCTTGCGTTCCCTCTCTCACTGTGTCTCTCTCTGTCAAATAAATAAATAAAATCTTTAAAAAAAAAAAAAAAAACAGGGGCGCCTGGGTGGCTCAGTCGTTAAGCGTCTGCCTTCAGCTCAGGTCATGATCCCAGGGTCCTGGGATCGAGCCCCGCGTCGGGCTCCCTGCTCCGCGGGAAGCCTGCTTCTCCCTCTCCCACTCCCTCTGCTTGTGTTTCTTCTCTCGCTGTGTCTCTCTCTGTCAAATAAATAAAATCTTTAAAAAAAAAAAAAAACAGCAAGGCTAAAGTCTCACAGAGGAATCAACTATTTATTAAATATCTTTGCATAAATGGTACCTACTAGTATTAATCATTCCTAGCCTCTATGGGAAAGCTGAAATATTCCAAAGAGAAAGGTAAATAAGTAAAAGGCACATGTAGGCCTGTAGGTTGAATGAACTCCCAGTATGTTTTTTGTAGCTTCCCATAGCATCACTGGATTCCTTCACCCAACTAAAGTTGAAATTGAGGAACATAGACAAAAGCAATCCTTGGCTATTATGGTAAAAAGAAACAGTACATGAAGACTTTAGGCATGACCAAGGTGAAGTACAAATCTCTTATCTCTAAGAGAATCTTTTCTCTTGTATCTATGTCTCTTCACATATTTTATGTTTTACTCTCGGCAGTATTTTTAAAAAAGAATTTATTTCAAACAGGGCTTTTGTTCACATGAAATTTATGACAACCACTGTGGTAGTCTGAAAAAAACAAAACCTCCAAAAGATAACATTCACTTCTTAAGCTTCAGCATCTGTGAATATCACCTTATAGTCAAAAGACTAAATGCTACCTTATTTGGAAAAAAAGGTCTTTGCAGATTTATGAAGTTAAGTGTTTTGAGATGAGGAGATCCTCTAGGCCCCTAAATGCCAACACAATTTTTTTTTTTTTAATGAAATAGAGGGAAAGGAAATATCACACACACGTACACACACATAGTGAAGAAAGAGGCAGAGATTGAAGTCATGCAGCCACAAGCCAAAGAACACAAAAAAATGCAGCCACTAGAATCTGTAAGAAGCAAAGAATAGCTTCTCCTATTGGAGCATAACCACCTTGATTTCAGACTCTGGCCTTCATAACTGTGGGAAAATACATTTCTGTTTTTTGAAGCCGCCAAGTTTGTGGTAACTTGGTACAGCAGCCCTAGGAAACTACTTAAGCTGCTTTATGTCTTAAATTCAATTTTATATGTTAAGGAGAAACTTTTAGAGCCTATTACCATATATTATCATTTAAGGTAAGAACTGACATTCTTCCTTTCACAAAAATTTCTTTGAAATGGTCATCTTTCAGCAAGACAAAGGAAGGCAAAGGCAATTTATTAAAAATATGACTCAAGTTCTACACCCCAGAGTAGTTTCTGCTCAAAAGCATATTTATTATGAACCAACAAAGTCAGTTTTTATTGAAATCTATTAATGGATGGGCAGACATTTGACTCTCACTGATTTTAGTTGCATGAAATTTCTTTTAATTTCTTTTATACCTCTACAAATTAAGGTAACACTTGATTGGAGAGAAGCCATAATCAACCCAAGTCCCATGGGAATAAAATTTTACTTACCTACACCTTCTAATTTTTTTAAAAAGATTTACTTATTTTAGAGAGAGAGAGCATGAGCAGGAGGGGCAGAGGGAGGAGAGAGAATCTCAAGCAAACTCAACGCTGAGGGCAGAGCCCGCCAAATGCGGGGCTAGATCTCATGACCCTGAGATCGTGACCTGAGCAGAAACCAAGAGTCAGACACTCAACCATCTGTGCCACCCAGAAGCCCCTACACCTTCTAATTTTTTATTCATACTGCAAGTTGAAGTACATATATGTAATTAAGCAAATCAGATTTCATGATAATAAATACCAAAGAATTCTCTTGCTTCAATAATAGTTTGAACAATTCTCATCAGATTTTTATAGACATTATCTCCAATCTTTACTAGATTTTAGTTATTTCCATTTTAGAAATGAGTAAAGTGAGAATTAAAGTGTTAGTTGCTGAAGGTTATCAAGCCAAAAAGATAGAAACTACAACAGTTCTGACTTTCTAGCCTATGTTCTTTCCACTATACTGCATTTCCTCTTAACTCTGATACCTGCCCCCACATACTGCTTGAAAATGGAAAAAGACCTTAAACTAAAGCTTTACCTTCTTCTTTGCCCTTTTCTTCCTCTCCCCCCTCTCCTTCCTCTCTTTTTTCTCTTTTCTCCTTCCTCCCTTTCTCATCAAAAGGGTCTTTGAGTTGGCTTAGAGATATAATTAAAATTGTCATTTTTTTCTATAACAAAACATGTACTGAGTTCCTATATCTATGTTTACCTGCCTAGTGTTAAAATTGATATTAGCACCCAATTTTCTTGTGCTTCATGTTTTATGTGCTGCACTGCAAGTTATTTTGTTCTAAGACTCTCACAAATATCACACTGACTCCCAGAAATAGATGTGCATAAATAGACCCGAGTGATCCTTGACAAAGATACAAGTAATACAATAGAGCAAAGATGTTCTTTTCAACCAATGGTGCTGCAACAACTGGACATCCCCACGCAGAAAGATGAATCTAAAAGCCAACTTCACACCCTCCACAAAATAAATCACAGATCTATATATTAAACACAAAACTAAAAGTCTAAGATCACATAGGAGAAAACCTAGATGACCTTGGATTTGGTGATGGCTTTATATATCCAACACCATAGGCATGATCCATGAAAGAAATAATTGATAAGCCGGACTTCATTAAAATTAAAAACTCTGTTCTGCAAAAGACACTGTCGAGAGAATTAGAAGACAAGCCACAGACTGGGAGAAAATACTTGCAAAAGATATATCTGATAAAGGTCTATTATCCAAATTATATGAACACTTAAAATTCAATAAGAAAATAACCTGATTTTTGAAAGGGTCAAATACCTTAACAGACAATCATCAAACAAGATGTACATATGAAAAATAGTCATATACCATAATGACATCATATATCATCAGAGAAATGCAATTTAAAACAATGAAATACTGCTACACACCTATTAGAATGGCCCAAATCTCAAACACAACACCAAATGCTGGCCAACAATGTGGAGCAACAGGAACTCTCATTTACTGCTGGTGGGAATGCAAATTAGTACAGCCACTTGGGAAGACAGTTTGGCAGTTTCTTTCAAAACTAAACATATTCTTACCATAAGATCCAGCATTTGTAGTCCTTGGTATTTACCTAAAGGAACTGAAAACTTAGGTCCACACAAAAACCTATGCACAGGTGTTTACAGTAGCTTTATTCGTAATTATCAAAACTTAGAAGCAATCAAGATGCCCTTTAGTGAAGGGCACTCTTCACCCTTTAGTGAAGGTGAATGAGTAAATATGGAGATTTGTAACTTGGGCAATGCGGGGCTAGATCTCATGACCCTGAGATCATGACCTGAGCAGACAATGGAATATAAATCAGTGCTAAAAAGAATGGGAGCTAACAAGTTCTGAAGATACGTGAAGGAAACTGAAAAGCATATTACTAAGTGAAAAACAATTTGAGAAAGCTACATAATGTATCATTCCACATGTATGCTCTGGAATAGGCAAAACTATGCAGATACTAAAAAATTCAGTGGTTGCCAGGGGTTAAGGGAGAGAGAGAGAGAGAGAGGAGAGACAGAGCACAGAAGAATTTTAAGGCAGTAAAACTACCGTATATGATACTCTAACAATGGATACACATCATTATACGTTTGTCCAAAGCCATGGAATGTACACCATCACAAGTGAACTCTAAACTACAGACTTTGGGTGATTATGATGTGTCAGTGTAGGCTCATCTGTTATAACAAATGTATCATGCTGGTGGGGGATGTTGGTAATGGGGAAAATTGTGCATGTGTGGGAGCAGAAGGTATATGAAAAATCTCTGTACCTTCTAAATTTTCTTGTGAACTTAGAACTGCTCTAAAAAATCTTTTTAAAAGATCACATTTACTAGGGTGCCCTGGGTGGCTCAGTCAGTTAAGCGCCCAACTCTTGATTTCAGCTCAGGTCATGATTTCAAGGTCGTGGGATTGAGCCCCGCATCAGGGTTCCACGCTGGGCATGAAGCCTGTTTCTCTCTCTCTCTTTCTGTCAGAAAAAAGATCACATTTACCTAGTGTATTTAATCCTCTGATCTTGACCCTATTTTTCACTGTCTGTCTCAGAAATGGTATAATATCTTTCCAATTGCCCAAGTTACAAATCTCCAAATGACCTGCAATTTTACTCTCTATTACCCAAGTTCCTTTCACGCCAGATGTAGCTATTCAAATTCTGTCCAATTGAAAGAGTGGGAGTCATAGACCAATTGAAAATCTAATAAAAACTCACACCCAGGGGTGACTAGGTGGCACAGTTGGTTAAGCGTCTGACTTGGTTTTGGCTCAGGTCGTGATCTCGGTGTCCTGGGATCAAGCCCCATGTCTGGCTCAGCGTAGAGTCTGCTTAAGACTCTCCCTCTCCCTCTGCTTCCCCCCCCCCCCCCCCGCCCACCGTGTTCTCTCTCTCAAATAAATAAATCTTAAAACACACACACACCCCCCCAAAAGACACACAAAAAAAGTACATGCATTTTCAGGGGCTTCACAGATATCTCAGAACCCATCCTTAGACTGTGTCTTGTAAACCCTGCCTCTGCCAAGCATTTTCTCCTTAATCTGTCTCAGTTTTGCATCCACTCTGCACTTCAGTTTTCTTCATCTTTCATCTGAATTATAGTTTAGTGTCTCAGCTGATCCCCTGACTCCTGTCTCTAATCTATTCATTAACCAGATGCCATGATAAACTTTCTAAAACAGATGTCCTAGCCTGCCTGCTCTTGTCAAGCCTGGAGCCAGCTCATACTGGCTGGCAAATATTAATGATGGGCATTTCTTCCCAGCTCTGAGTTTAGGGATAGCAGGTTGATACCTTAAAATCAGTCTTGTAGGAGTATTTACACTATGAAAATTGGTAAACACTACAAATCCGGCTTTTTTAATTTAGAGAACGGGTTTAACAGCGTAATACTGCCTATAGTTTTAAATTCTGGTGTTTCCCATTGTCTAAAGTTCAAACTGCTAGCGTGTTAGGCCCCTGTAATCTGGTCTTCAGTGTCTTTTCCAGCTCCATATCCCTCTGTTCTCCATATCCCTCTGTTCTGCCAAAGTTACAATCTCCAGTCACACCAAGCTACTCATAGCCGCCTGATTATACTAAGTGATTTCCCATATCTGTAACCCAGAATGTGCCAGTCCCAATACCAAGAATCCTTCTCAAAAGTGTAATCTATTTTGTTCAAAGTCAATCATAAATATTGCCCTTTCTGACGAGTCTTCCCTATTATTCCCACTCACAATCAGTCCCTATTCTGCTCCTTTACCCCTCCCATGACATTTAACAATGGTTTAATAAAAATTTATTGAGTGCCCTCTGGGCAACAGCAATATATTTCTGTCTGTTCTAAATGTATTATAAGTTCCTTCTAGTCAAAGATTGTATTTATCTTTTTTGATTCTCAAGATTGACCCTCCATCCTAAGTATAGAACTTTACCCAATAAGTTTGTCGAATTTTTTTTTTTTTAAGATTTTATTTATTTACTTGACAGAGCACACAAGCAGGGAGAGCAGCTGGTGGAGAGGGAGAAGCAGGCCCCCTGCTGAGCAGAGAGTCAGAGGTGGGGCTCAATCCCAGGACTCTGGAATCATGACCTGAGCCAAAGGCAGATGCTTAACCGACTGAGCCACCCAGGCGCCCCAAGTTTGTTGAATTTAATCAAAACCCTTTATGGTTCTAGTACAATTCAACACTCATTTAATTTGTAATAGGGTTCCAGGTAGTAAAGCTGGAATGAAGGCTACATATGTGTCTGTAGAACATGGGACACAGTAGAAAAGGGATATTAACTTTTAACAAAGTTGAAGAGAGTATCTACAGTATGACACATTTGTCTTCAAGGCACACAAAGTACCTCTGGGTAATTTATTTCTTGTTCTGAAGGTTAATTTATGACCTTCCTTTATAACATTATTAAACTATGTACTGAGAACCCCTATTGAGGACAGTCATTAGTAAAATTACTCTCAGGAGCAGGTTTGAGAATCTATGGTTTTGCCTAGTTTTGGTGGATATTAACCAAGCTAGATGTCACATCTTCCCTATGACTCATTCCTCACAGCAGTCAGGAAGAATGAATATTTCTATTCCTAAATTCCCGAAGAGGAAAGTAAGGCAAAAGAAGACTGTGTGGTTTGTTCACATTTAGCATGAAATGTGCATAGCATATGCACTGACACAAAGCAACCAGACAGCATTTTAATTGCTCATCTAACCTCCGGAAAGAGTCACCATCTGTTGAAATTCTGAAGATTAAAAGATATAAAACCTGACAAAAAACTGAAAGCACATAATAAACCATAGAGCCCAGTCACAAATCTTGGAAAACATCCACAGTAAAATGTAATTTATCTACAAATAAGAAGAGAATAATACCCCCAATTAAAAGAAGGTGCCAAGAAGCATTCATATGGGGATAGAACCCAAAATGAAATAGTGTTTTAACCTTTGAAAGGCAGTCCACAATGAAAGCCTTGTTATCTGTGGTGAAGGGAATGCCCTTCCCATCTCCCCAGGAATCAAACCTTGTCCCTAAACAGCCTGTATTTTATCACTGAGATTAGTTTCAGTCAAATTATCAAAAGCTACATGACATTTGACCATTGTCACAGAGACAAGCTCTTCATCTCTGGAAATGTCAGTTGTTAATGTATATTTTTAAAACCCCATTTTATAAGTAAAAATTGTAAATGCTAAAACTGAACTTCAGTTTCCCATGTACTTCTGTGTACACAACAGAGTTCTCAAAGTGTTGAAAGTCTAGTAGTAAAACAGATGTTAACGTGTTGACCTTACCTCAAATCTTTACTCTGCTTCATGAAATCATGATTGATTGATTATGCAATCATCAGGTGAAATTTCAACTGAATCCCTGCCTTAACTATAATCACCACTCAGTGGACACTTGTTAATAACAGTGGCTAATACTCATTGCAGCAGTCTGAAAGTTTTACATTATTAATCTCCTTAATCCTCACCACACCCCTATGAGATCAGTGCCATTGTTAGAATTTTACATTTGAGGAAATAAAGGCATCAAGTTTTTGGTTTTGTTTTTTTAATATGCTCAATATCAGCTAGTAATTCTTAAAGTTGGAATTCCAACCTAGTCAGTCTGGTGCCAACACACACACTTAACCACTACTTGAAACCAAAAAAAAAAAAAAAGTTCTGATAAAATTTTTACAATATATATGTTATTAACTCATGTAGTGGAACATTCTAGATGATTTTGTTGTTGTTGTTAGCAACTGAGTGACAGCATTCACAATGTTCTCAAATAAACTAGACATATTAAGTTGTAACTAAGAATTATGAAATGCCTACAATGTGCCAGGTAACCATGTGCTACTGGGAATCTGAAAACTAACCAGGCATAACCTTGCCCTCCAGAATTTTAGAGTGGAGAGGAGACAGATTCATAAACAGAGCATAGCTATATGGTTTAGGGCTATGGCAGGATTGACCAGAACCCAAGAGAGGACACAGGGTGCCATGTCATCCCCACAGGAGAGACTAGGGAAGGAAGCTAAGACTAGGCGTTGCATGGTTGGATACTGCAGTAGACAGAATAATATCCACCCCCAAACATGGCCATGTCCTTTTTTATCCTTGGAAATGTGAATATGTTACCTTTCACGGCAAAATGGACTTTGCAGATGTGATTAAATTAAGGATCTTGAGATGGGGAGATTATCCTGAATTATGCAGGTGGACCCAACATAATCACAAAGGTATTTATAGGAAAGAGGGGAGGCAGGAGAAAGAGGAGAAGTAAAAATAGAAGCAGAAGTCAGAGTGAAGTCATTTTTGGCTTGAAGATGATAGAAGGCTGCAGGTGAAAGAATGAGGGCAGCCTCTAGACATTGGAAAAGACGAAGAACAGATTCTGCCCCCGAGCCCCCAGAAGGAACACAGCCCTGCCACCTTGGTTTTAGCCCCACAAAACCCACTTCAGACTTCTGAGCTCCAGAACTATCACATAATAAATGTGTGTTGTTTCAAGGCACCAAGGATGTGGTAATTTGTTGTAGCAGCGATAGGAACTAATACACGCCTCGGGTTTCAGGTCTCATCTTCAGTGTCAACTTGGCAGGTTGTTGCTGGCCACTCGTATAAATGTTTCCCTCTTATTCTCTCTTCTGTCACCTGAGGGTTTTTTTTTCTGCATGGAATTTAATGACATTTTAACTACGCATTTAACTATGCCTAACTATTTAATGTTTCTTCTCCATTGAGCTATAAACTCCGCGAGAGCAGTAATAGACGTTGCCTAGCACAATGCATAATACATGGGGAGCACTCAGTGATGTTGGTGATGAGGGAAAGAAAATAGGAACGAGCTAAGGCTTTCCATGCCTCAACCTGTAGGTGAAGATGAGCAGATGGGCCCATTCAGGAAACAGAAATTTCTCCATGTGTCTGGAGCCAGAGGGGAAGGAAGGATGAGAAAGTTGGAGAGGGGTTCTGCTCAGTAGCATGGACTTCATGACTTCGTTCTACAAACAAAGAATGCCATGCCAAGATTTTTTTTAACTACATCAGATTTGTTTTATTTTTTAAAAAGTCATTCTCACAATATTGTGGAGAATAATTGGAAGGAACCAAGACTAGAAGCAGGAAAATGGAAGACTTTTGCATTAGCCCAATAAGGAAACTATGAGAGTCTGAATCAAAAGTGATGAAGAGATGGAGGGAAGGCAACAATTTACATAATAAAAAGGAAGTCACTTGTTTTCTTTTAAAAGTCATACACTTGGCAAAAATAAAGAACACATGCTAAGTAAACAATTCTGTTAGCCTTTCAGTTATTTTGGCTCAATAATTTAGATTTCTAGAGAACTTTGAGTCTTCAGAGTTCTAAGGACATTTTTCACATAAAACAGCATTTCACAAACTTTACTCAAAAATGAACTTTACTCATAATTTTCTTTCCACAGGTTTATCATCTGCGCTATTCTGTACATCGTACGTTTGTTTAAAGCAACATTAAATCAACAATTTCGAGAAATCAGCCTCATCCTAGGCAAGATCAATAAAACCACAATTCAGAGTGCCACCTGTATTTTTCTAAAATGTATGAAGATAAATATTTAACTATGAAAATAAGTGTTAACTGTTTACAATCTAAAATCATTTCACCGTGTCACCACTAAACATGCCACACTGTGGTTGATACGGAGAGTAGCTAATCTGTCTGAGCATGCCTCTCTAAAAATGGAACAAAAGAAGCTTGCAAAAGAAAAATGAAACTAAGAGGTAACACTTTCGTTCAACTCTCATGGCTGCCTTTGATTTGGTTCCACACATAAGTCATTGAACAGTATCTAATGTAGTCCTCTCAGAAACTAGTGCAATTGTCGGTGCATCTAAAGGGTCTCTCTTCTCACCTCTATATTCTACTACCACACCAGCTTCCAAACTTTGTGCTAAATCATTCCAATGGAAATCATTTTCTATTACCAGCAAAAATGATAAAAATTAGAGATTTTTAGAATTTCCTTTTTAGTTATTAGCCTGTCAACCAGTACAAAACAGGATGTTTTCTCTGAGTAAAATCCAGGTCTTCCACTATCTTCTGGGTTAGTTACATTTTTCAACAACTTTCTAATTTTTTTTTCCTGTTGTTTTGCTTTGCTTTGTTTCACCGTGCTGTGCATTTGGCTACAACAGGGGGAGTTACAACATGTCACCCAATCTGCTAAAATATTCTAGGCTATAAAGGGCAGAATATGGGCGCCTGGGTGGCTCAGTGGGTTAAGCATCTGCCTTCGGCTCAGGTCATGATCCTGGAGTCCCTGGATCGAGTCCCGCATCGGGCTCCCTGCTCAGTGGGGAGTCTACTTCTCTCTCTGTCCCTCCCCTCTGCTCGTGCAGTCTCTCTCTCTCCCTCTCTCTCCCTCTCTCGCAAGTAAATAAATGAAATCTTTTTAAAAAAAATTTTAAAAGGGTAGAATATTCTATTGCAAAATGAATGTCAACCATCTCAAATCTGGGTAAACTGAAATTTAAAACATTTCATAGGACATATTTCTCAAAATATCCCCTCAAGTCAACACAGTGTAAATTTAATTTCAAATATTTTAATCACTAGGTTTAGATGGGAAACTGTAAATTTGAAGTAAACAAGTGGAAAGTTTTGCTCTTGGAATTTCTCCTTTCAGTCTAACTTTATGGCTCTGGCATTTACTGCATATGCACATGATGAATTAATTGAATCAGGTGTCCCTGTTACAAAACCAAGTCATACATAATTCAAAATCTCATTGTTTTCTGTTTGTATTATTTTGGGATATATAGTTGAGCAGGTTGAACCTCAATTTACCTTCATAGATAATATTTTAAAAATTGCTAAGCTTCAACAGTGCAAGTAAGAGAGCCATTTAATCTGCTTAAAAGTGAAGAACAGCCACCTGCCTCAGGAGTTTGAAAAAATATTCCTTAAATGCAGTATTTGCATAGAAACAGGGAGTTGGCTCATTAAACTTTTTTTCAGCATCTATGCCTAGCTACTACTTTATTTAATTCCACACAGACATGTTTAAATGTATAGTATTATAATTGCTTATGTACTCATAGCAAATTAAAAATACTTATAAATTTAAATATACTATAAAATACTCATGGGGTGTGCATGTGTGCGTACGTGTGTGTGTGTGTGTGTATAAACTTAAAATGTTCTCCTAGGAACTATACTTTAAAACACTTTGTGTGTGTTTCTCATAGCTTACCTTTTCACCATGAGAATTAACTTTCTTCCTCAAAGTAACATAAAAGCAGATAAAATATGAACACTATCTGAATGGTATTTTGCTGTGTAATACCATAAATACATAGTTTTAAACTAGAAAGAGATGTCATAAATATAATTTAAAATTAGATTAAAAAAGCTAATATGGAATACCTACTATATCAAAACAGAAGTAAAATGTTAATTTATATCTTTATATATACACATTTATTTTACCTTTATAGGTAAAAAAAATACTCTTCTCAGTAACTTTAATGGATTACATTCACATAAATATATCTAAAATTTTGAAAAATAAGATGTTTTGGAAATATTTTGAATATATGTAATACTTTAATATATATTATATGTGTTATAAACACACACACCCCACACACATACATATAATTTCCTCTTTTTTCACATAATGAAAATATACATTACCAGCTTATCATTTCTACAGTCAAAACCCAGCCTTGTTTAAATTTTGGGAAATTCTATCTCATGAAACTGACCTTTTGGTATTTAAGATAGAAATTCTATCTTCTCTACACACATCAGCTTAATTTTTTCACTTCTATATTAAGAATAAAAGCAGTCACATAAACAGGTTTCAGAATTGTGGTTTCTTAAACTCCCACTCCCACCAGTGTTTCTCTCGCTGTTTCTGAACCTTTTATACCTGAAATATTTATGGCAATATACACCTAAACATTAATAATATGTTGGATTTTCTTAGTTTTCCAGAATTCTAGTCAAGCAAACTAGAAATAATGATGCCTTTTAAACTTTGAGGTTAATTAAAATATGCATATACTTTTGGTAATTTAATTCTTTTTTACCTATTTAGACTTAAAGAAAATAGTGATTAAAATAACCCATAATCAAAATACAGAGGAAGAAATATTTAAAGAGGATAAAATTAATTTGGCTAATTTAGCATTTGAATAATCAGAAAAAAAATTCTGTGACAACTTTTATCTTCCTATGTATTTGAAAATCTCTGATTAAAATAGTAATTTGGAGTCACCAGAGAAAACCTGGAAACTACAAAAAAGTGTGAGGAGGGAAATAACACACGATTGCTCCAAACAGAAAATAACTATCCCCATTTTGGTGGATCTCCACCCAAAGGTTCACATACATGTTCTGAGTCATACACACACACACACACATTTTTTTTCTTCTGTGTAGCTAAGATTACAATGTATACTGTACAGACTTTGCAAATGTTATTATTTTTCTAGCCATTCTATTTTTTTGCTAACTTAATTTTAACGTTTAAAAAATACAAATAGTATTTCAGAGTGATATATAAAAATTTATCTTATTTTCCAGATCTCAGTCATTTCCAATTTTACCCATTTTGATAACACTGTAACATAACACGCTTGTGAATACTTTCCTCTGAATCACTGATTATGTTTAAATCTTTTCTTTCTTTTTTAATTTAAATTCAATTAGCCAACATATAGTACACCACCAGTTTCAGAGGTAGTGTTCACTAATTCATCGGTTGCATATAACACCCGGGGCTCATCACGTCAGTGCCCCCCTTAACGCCCGTCACCCAGTTACCCCATCGCTCCTCCCCGCTCCCGAAATCTTTTCTCTTTCCAGCATCATAGCCATCATGGTAGGCCAACTCACCCTTGAATGGCTGTGTTGCCAGCCTCTAAGCCAAACGTTCCACATTCACTTTCGCCCCCTCCAATCGAAACTCCACCTTATTGCCTGAGTGGTCTTCTTAAAACACCAATATGCTGGCATTTTCTGCCTTAAACTTTTCAGTGGCTGCTCATTGCTTCCAGGATACAATTGAAGTGCTTATGCTCAAAATCTGCCTGCCTACCTTCCCTTCAAACCTCACCTTGAGCTAGATTCCTCTTCCCTTATCAAGTTCATATTGTTCAAGGATTCGTGCAGTTTCTCTTGAGGCCAGTTGAAAATCTTTCCAGGAGCACCTGGGTGGCTCAGTCGTTAATCGTCTGCCTTCGGCTGAGGTCGTGATCCCAGGGTCCTGGGATCGAGCCTCACATCGGGCTTCCTGCTCAGCAGGAAGCCTGCTTCTCCCTCTCCCACTCCCCCTGCTTGTGTTCCCTCTCTCGCTGTGTCTCTCTCTGTCAAATAAATAAATAAAATCTTTAAAAAAAAAAAAAAAAGAAAATCTTTCCAAAATACAACCTTCTCATGTGCCATTCTGTCCATCTAGAACAGTTCCTTCCTTCTTCATATAGCCAACTTTGACATACCCTTCATGTCTTATTCTAAATGCTACTTCCTACTTCCTTAGGGAAAACATATCTTATATCCCTTCCCAGCCCCCTGAAATGTTTCATAACACTTACCAAGATAGTAAATTCATATATATATGTATATATGAAATTATTTTTCCTTTACAATCTTTAACTTGTTTTATACACCTCTCTGCATCATGCTGTTCTCACTCACTAAGGCCCTAGGAAAGCCTTCTAAGTTAACTGGTACCCATTTTTTAATGGCCACACTGTATGCTATGGTACAGATGGATCTTAATTTATTCAACTACTCATCTATTGTTGACCATTAACTCTGTTGCCAGTTTTTAGTTACTATACTCAATGCTGTAATAAAATAAAATAAATATAAATAATATAAATGTAAAATAAATATAATACGCTAATGCTTTTATTTCCAGAAATTAGTTTCCAAGGATTTGCATGCTACTTTTAAGAATACAATGTATTTCACATTGTAATAGATATGGTCAGACTGAGTTCTTAAAAGTTGCATAATCTTATATTTATACAATCTATATTTTTAATTTTCCCCATTCCCACCAGCAATAGGTATTGTAAAGTTTTTCCAGTCTAATTAGAATAAAGTGATATATCATAGTGATTTTAATTTGCATTTCTCCTATTGTTGGGAATCTTTCTATGAATTTATTGGCTCTTTGGATTTAATCTCCTACGTAATTGTTTATCCATATATATTGCCTATTTTCCTTTTCATTTTTTTCTGTGAATTTGTAAAAAGATTTTTAGTATATTATAGATTTTAGTTCTTCATGTGCTATATGCATTACAATTATTCTTCCAAATCAAATATTTATATATAGATATTGTTTTTGGTATTTTGTGCCTTATTAAAGCTACACTTTTTTTTTCTTTTCTTTTCTTTTTTTAAGGTTTTATTTATTTATTTGAGAGGGAGAGAATGAAAGAGAGAGAGCACGAGAGGGGGAAGGGTCAGAGGGAGAAGCAGACTCCCTGCCGAGCAGGGAGCCCGATGCGGGACTCGATCCCAGGACTCCAGGATCATGACCTGAGCTGAAGGCAGTCGCTTAACCAACTGAGCCACCCAGGTGCCCCAAAGCTACATTTTTTAAGTAGTCAAAAATGTTTACTTCCTCTTATATGTGTCTTTTTTCTCTGTTTTAAGAAAGCATCCTCTACATCTCAGTTTTATATACAGTCTCTAGTGTTTCTCATAAGATGTTTAATGTTTTTACATTTGTTTTGTATTTAATGTTAATCCATCTATAATATATTTATGTATAGGCATAAAATGTGGGATCATTTTATTTCTTCCAAGATGAAAAGCCAGTTGACTGAGCATAAATTAATAAGTAATCCATTTTTCCCAATCAATTAAACTATTATTTTGGCATGTAGTAAATTCTTATACTTAATAGGCATATTTCTGAATTTCTCTATTTTTTACTATTTGTCTATTTCTATGTTGACATTATGTTGATATGGTTACAAAGGCTTTATTTTTTTAGTATTATGATCTCTGATAAGGCAGAGCCATATTCTCATTCTTGTTAATATATTCTGGTCTTACCTTGACATTTTATCTACTATATATATTTAAGTTTATTTTATCCAGTATTTTCCACCTAAAAATAAACTTGTTGGCTTGTTGGGATTCTAATTGGAACTGTATAATATTTATATGTTAATTTCTGGAGAACTTATATTTTATGATAGTGAGTCTTAACCATTCAAGAACCTTGCAGGTCCCCCAAGTATTTTATTCTGATGAACAAATAATAGCTTACTTGGGTTTGGATTTTTATGTTGCACTTCCTTTCTCTCAGTAATTTATAGATCCTATATCACTACCTTTGAACTCAGTTGTGAATAAGATGTCCAGCATCAATCTGATTTTCTGTTCTTCTATAGATTACTTATTTTTTTCTGCATGGATGCTTGCAAACTTGAGAGTCTTGCCAGAATTTGCCTAGGTGAGTGCATTTTCTCATTCACCCTGTCTAGAATTTATTAAGTCCTTTCAATTGGCAATGTAGATCTTCCTTCAGCTCAGAAGAAAATCTTCTATTATTCGCTTGATTATTCCCTCTCTGACATCTGTTCCATTCTCCTCCTACAATCCCCATTTTTCACTTTTTAATTTTCTTGGATCTATCCACTAACTTCCTTATATTTTCCATTTTTTACCTTCAATCTATTTATACTTCCCTCTGTGCTTTGAGATAGTTCTTCAATTTGATCTTTAGGCTAATAATTCAGGTTTCAGTGGAAATCATCCTCTCCTTCATTTATATACTGAATTGAATAGTTATGAAAAATCAAGTTTTAGCTCCAAAAAGTGCTCTTATTTTTCACTTCAATTTATTTTTTGTCTCCTCCAGAAGCTCTATTTCACTTGGGATGGATTCCATTTATTCTGATTGATCTTCCTGTATCTGGCTTTTAGGACCCTTCGATGGGTGGTTTTTTTCCCCTTTGTCTGCTTATAAGAGCTCTGCCAACATTGGAGTTCCTTACGTGAAAGCATTCTCCTAGGCGGTGGGAGGTAATGAGTCCTACCCCCAGGTGCTGATGGTATAAATACAGGCAGGCTGCCAATTTGCTGATGAGGCCTCTGCAGGAAGATTGTAGGGACAATGAGAGCCTTCTTTATGAGCATCTACACTTCTCTAAGGGACAAGCTCTTACCAGGACCCACTACTCTGACTTTACTCTGAGACAAACTATTCTCTAGTTCCAGGAAGATGGACAGAGAGTTGTGTTTGGGTCACTGTGTTCCCAGAATACCCCTCCCTTAAAGTTTGTCTTTTCCTTCTATATGTTCTTTCTGCTCTAAGAAGGCAAAACCGTGCCCATCTTACTCACCATTGTATATCCAGGGCCCAGCACAACACCTGCATCAAATAAAATAAGGCCTTAATTTACAGAATAAATGAATATTTCTGATAGTAATCCTCAAAGAATATTTTTCAATTAAATATTCAGAGCTATGCTCACTTTTTTCATTCTTTTTTTTTAAAAGATTTACTTATTATTTTAGAAAGAGAGTGTGCAGGGTAGGGGGGAAGAGGGGCAGAGGGAGAGGGGACTGAGCACAGAGCCCCACACAGGGCTTGATCCCATGACCTGAGCCAAAACCAAGAGCTGGACGCTCAACTGACTGCACCACACAGGTGCCCCTTTTCATTATTCTTTAGATTGTATTTATACTTCGAAAGATCTTTCCAGAGCAGGTATTTGCTAAACTTTTATATATAGATTCATCTGGATTTTCCCGTTATCAGACAGTCCAGAGCTTTTCTCATCTTAATGACTCATTGACTTCCCTTGGGCCCATCAAAGATGAGCTAGAGCTTCCTTGTCCAGCCACCATATGTTCCCCTTATAAAACGACATGTTTGCATGTATCTCAGGAGCAATCACAGTTCAGTTTCCCCATAGAACTAAATAGCCCTCAGGAAACAATGTAGTTAGAATTAGATGAGCAACATTTGACTATGTTTTTAAAAAAACACCCTGGAGAACTTGTTTTCTGTTGTTTATTATTTTTTTTAACTCAGGGAGCTTGAGAGCGTTAACTGCTTTGCCAATAAAGAATGGGTACAAATTCAGTTATCAGGTAACACTGTTGCCTTGACAGAGTATAACTATTCTTGTTCATAACAGATAGACCCAAAGGTGAAATGACAGTATGTTCTGAATTTACCAGTAAATTTCCATATATATTAAAGAAGAGAATTTTTATGCTAAAACTCTCTTCCAACAATGCTGTGCTCCTCTCACACACATCTCGCCCAGGTCTTCTACATCAATGGGTTATGAGGAGCTTTGACAAACCCCAATGATGAGACCATACCCCATACTAATTAAATCAAAATCTCTGGAAGTGGAGCCCAAACATCTGCATTTCTTAAAGCTCCCCAAGTGATTCCAATATGTGGCCATGTTTGAGAACCAGGGCCCTAGATACTTGCTACTCCCAAGTGTTGTCTGAGGGCTAGCAGCATTGGCATGACCAAGGAACACTGAGAAATGTCAAATCTCAGGCACCATCCCAAAACTACTGACTCAGTATCTATAATTGTGATTAATGTGCACTTTTAAATTTAAGAAGTACAGAGCTAGACCACCTGGGTTATCTCACTGGTCTTGACCTCTGCAAATAGGCTGGTTCCAAGAATTCATTCATAAGTTGTTAATTCAGTGTTGATTTTCTGTCAAGCATCTTACTAATAGTACAAGATCCACTCTTCGTGTAGGTGTAGATTTTTTGAAGTCACTAGAACAATGTAGAGTAACATACATTTTAAGATATATTGGGTTAATCTCAGTTCCCTTTGGCCCAAGAAAATGAATGACTAGAGTTGGATGTTCTACTCAGACAAGCCAACCTCTGGGTAGACACACGGACATCATAGACCTCTATGCTCTCTCCCTGGTTGTTTGAAATTTAAGACCTCTTACTCCAAATATATCAAAAAATATTTGTATAACCAGACTGTTGAAACTACCCTTTTATATTCTGAGTGTCAAAGGTAGTATTGCCTAAGAAAGCAGAAGTCTGTGCATAAAAACTAAGGTACTTGGTGAGACTCTTGTACATAATCTGGGAATTTGGAATTCTGTCTGGTAGGTAGCCTTTTGGCTGATTTTGTGGGCAGCCTTTTATTGTTTTTTTATTGGTTAATTTTTACTTGTTTTAAAAAATAGATATCTTTGTCTATCCTTATTATCCTTTTCCCTGCTCACTAGCTAAATACAGTTAAGATAGAACCTCTGACCTTCAGGACTCCCCAGTACATCTTCCCCTCTCCCTTTTACTGGCAAATATTATGGATACCATCATGACTTGGACTTAATCCCAGTAAGACAAAGAGAAAAGCATAACTACCATGTACCTGATACTAAATTGTTTCTCTGGCAGAAATGATGCTGTAATAGTCATATAAGAATATAAAATCTTAATCGCCCCCACCCCACCCTCCTCCCCTCTGGGAACCATCAGTTTGTATAGTTAAGAGTCTGTTTCTTGGTTTGTCTCCTCTCTCTTTTTCCCTTTGCTTGTTTGTTTTGTTTCTTAAATTCCACATATCAGTGAAATCATATGGTATTTGTCTTTCTCTGACTTATTTCACTTAGCATTATACTCTCTAGCTCCATCCACGTCCTTGCAAATGGCAAGATTTCATTCTTTTTTATGGCTGAATAATATTCCATTATAAACACACACACACACACACACACACACACACGCATCCAGTAGTATATCCAGTAACATGATTACTGGATCATAAGGAAGTTCTATTTTTAACTTTTTGGGGAACCTCCATACTGTTTTCCACAGTGGCTACATCAGTTTGCATTCCCACCAATAGTGCACGAGGGTTCCTTTTTCTCCATATCTTCATCAACACATGTTGTTGCTTGTGTTATTTATTTTAGCCATTTTGACTGGTGTGAGATGACATCTCATTGTAGTTTTGGTTTGCATTTCCCTGATGATGAGCGATGTTGAGTCTTTTCATGTGTCTGTTGGCCATCTGTATGTCTTCTTTGGAGAAATATCTATTCATGTCTTCTGCCCATTTTTAATTGGATTATTTGGTTTTGGGATGTTGAATTGTATCAGTTCTTTATGGATTTTGGATACTAATCCTTTATCAAACAAATCATTTGCAAATATCTTCTCCCATTCCATCAGTTGCCTTTTAATTTTGTTGATTGTTTCCTTCACTGTGCAGAAACTTTTTATTTTGATGTAGTCTCAATAGTTTATTTTTGCTCTTATTTCCTTGCCTCAAGAGACATATCTAGAAAAATGTTGCCATGGTCAATGTCAGAGAAATTACTGCCTGTGCTGTCTTCTAGAATTTTTATGGTTTTATGTCTCACATTAATCCATTTGTAATTTATTTTCATGTATAGTGACATAAAGTGGTCCAATTTCCTTCTTTTGTATATAGCTGTGCAGTTTTCCCAACACCATTTGTTGAACAGACTTTTTCCCATTGCCTATTCTTTACTTCTTTGTCAAAGATTAATTGACCATATAACTTGGGTTTGTTTCTGGGTTTTCTATTCTGTTCCATTGATCTATGTGTCTGTTTTTGTGCCAGTACCATACTGCTTTGATTGCTATAGCTTTGCAATGTAAATTGAAGTCTAGAATTGTGATACCTTCAGTTTTGTTTTTCTTTTTCAAGATTTCTTAGGCTATTTAGGGTCTTTTGTGGTTCCATACAAATTTTGGGATTGTTTGTTCTACTTCTGTGAAAAATGCTGTTGATATTTTGATAGGGATTGCATTAAATCTGTAGATTGCTTCAGGTGGTATAGATACTTTAATAGTATTTGTTCTTCCAATCCATAAACATGGAATATCTTTCCATTTCTTTGTCATCTTCAATTTCTTTCATCAGTGTTTTGTAGTTTTCAGAGTAGGTCTTTCACCTCTTTGGTTAAGTTTATTCCTAGGTATTTCATTATTTTTGGCACAATAGTATTGTTTTCTTAATTTCTCTTTCTGCTGCTTCATTATTAGTGTATAGAAATGCAACAGATTTCTGTACATTGATTTTGTATCCTGTGATGTTGTCTTTCATTTCTTTTTGTAGTCTGATTGCTGTGGCTCAGACTTCCAGTATTATGTTGAATAAAAGTGGTGAGAGTGGACATCCTTTCTTGTTCCTGACTTTGGAGGAAAAGCTCTCAGTTTTTCCCCACTGAGTATGATGTTACCTGTGAGTTTTTCATATGTGGTCTTTATTATGTTGAATTATGTTCCCTCTAATCCTACTTTGTGGAGGGTTTTTATCATGCATGGATGTTGTACTTTGTCAAGTACCTTTAGTGCATCTATTAAAAGAATCACATAGTTTTTATCTTTTCTCTTACTGATGTAAGGTATCACATTGATTGATTTGCAAAGATTGAACCATGTTTGCATCCCCAAATAAATCCAACTTGATTGTGGTGAATGATTTTTTTTAATGTATTGTTTGATTCACTTTGCTACTATTTTGTTGAGGATTTTTACATCCATGTTCATCAGAGATATTGGCCTGTAGTTCTCTTTTCTTTTGGTGTTTTTATTTGGTTTTGGTATCAGGGTAATGCTGGCCTCATAGAATGAATTTGGAAGTTTTCCTCCTTCTTCTATTTCTTTGGAATATTAGAGAAAAATAGATATTAACTCTTCTTTAAATATTTGGTAGAATTTGCCTGTGGAGCCATCTGATCCTAGAATTTTGTTTGTTGGGAGTTTTTTGATTACTGATTCAATTTCTTTGCTGGTAATCTGTTCAAATTTTCTATTTCCTCCTGCTTCAGTTTTGGGAGGTTATATGTTTCTAGGAATTTATCTATTCTAAGTTGTCCAATTTGTTGGCATATAGTTTTTCATAATATTCTCTTATAACTGTTTGTATTTCTGTGGTGTTGGTTGTTATTTCACCACTTTCATTTATGATTTTGTTTATTTGAGTCCTCTCTCTCTTTTGCTCCCTCTTTTTTTATGAGTCTGGCTAGAGTTTTATCAAATTTTGTTGATCTTTTCAAAGAGCCAGCTTCTGGTTTCATTGATCTGTTGTTTTTTTAGTTTCTATATCATTTATTTCTGTTCTAATCTTTATTATTTCCTTCCTTCTGCTCATGTGGGGGGTTTGTTTGTTCTTCCTTTTCTAGCTTCTTTAAGTGTAAGGTTAGGTTGTTTATTTGAGATTTTTCTTGCTTTTTGAAATAGTACTATTGCTATAATCTTCCCTCTTAGAACTGCTTTTGCTACATCTCAAAGATTTTGGACACTTGCATTTTCATTTTCAGTTGTTACCATGTAATTTTTCATTTCTTCTTTGATTTCTTGGTTGACTCATTCATTGTTCAGTAGCATGTTATTTAACCTTCATGTATTTGTACTCTTTCCAGATTTTTTTTTTGTGGTTGATTTTTAGTTTCATAGCATTGTAGTCAGAAAAGATGCATGGTATGATTTTGATCTTTTTTAATCTGTTGAAAGTTGTTCAGTGACCTAATATGTGATCTCTTCTGGAGAATGTCCAGAGAAAAACTACAAAATAACCACGAGACATGTAACAAAATAGCAACAAATACATATCTATCAATAATTACTCTGACTTGGGGAGCCTGGGTGGCTCAGTTGTTAAGCATCTGTCTTCGGCTCAGGTCATGATCCCAGGGTCCTGGGATTGAGCCCTGCGTTGGGCTCCTTGTTCAGCGGGAAGCCTGCTTCTCCCTCCCCCACTGCCCCTGCTTGTATTCCCTCTCTTGCTGTGTCTCTCTTTGTCAAATAAATAAATAAAATCTTTAAAATAATAATAATAATAATTACTCTGAATGTATATGGACTAACATTACAATCAAAAGACATAGGGTGACAGAGTAGATAAAAAAAGTAAGACCTATGCTGCCTACAAGAGGCTCATTTCAGACCTAAAGATATGTGCGGATTCAAAGTGAGGGGATGGAGAAACATCTGTCATGCAAATGGATAGGGGTAACAATACTTATATTGGACAAAATAGACTTTAAAACAAAGACTGTAGCAAGAGACAAAGAAGGACACTATATAATAATAAAGGGAACAATCCAACAGGAAGATATAACAATTGTAAATATTTATGTACCTGACATGAGAGCACACAAATACATAAAACAATTAATAACAAATATAAAGGAACTAGTCGATAGTAATACAATAATAATAGGGGACTTTAACACTCCATTTTCATCAATGGATAGATCATCCAAACAGAAAATCAACAAGGAAACAATGGCTTTGAATGATATACTGAACCAGATGGATTTACCACATATATTGAGAACGTTCCATCCTAAAATAGCAGAATACATATTATTTTCAAGTGCACGTGGAGAAAACTTAATTTGTCATATTTAAGCTATTGTTATCTTGGGTTTCTGTCACTTGCTGCCAAAAGTAATTTTTTTTTAAAGATTTTATTTATTTGACAGAGAGAGAGAGAATGAGAGCAGGAACACAAGCAGGGGGAGTGGGAGAGGGAGAAGCAGGCTTCCCGCCGAGCAGGGAGCCCGATGCAGGGCTCGATCCCAGGACCCTGGGATCATGACTTGAGCCGAAGGCAGACACTTAATGACTGAGCCACCCAGGCGCCCCACCAAAAGTAATTTTTACCAATACACTAACTCTGTGCCAAGTTTCATAGTAGATACTTCATATATGTTATGTAATTTAATGTATACAGTAACTCAGGAAGTGTGGCTATCATTTTACCCATTTTGCAGATTGCAAAACTGAGGCTCAAAGAAATGAAGTAATTGCTCACAGCTAGAAAGTGGTGTAAATGGCATTCCAAAATAGCTCTGTCCATCTTGAAGCAAGTGTTGTTAGCCAACATACCATGTTGTCACCCATGGAATATAATCTACTCCAGGCTATAGGTTCAATCTACCACCTAAGCACTACTTACAGGCACAACGGCAACCTTCCTGTACCACAAACTCACCATTGCTGTTTCTCTGATGTTGTATCCTTTTCTAGGACTTGAGTTTGTGCTTTCTCCTAGTCATTCATTCTTGCCTTGAGCTCCAGTTTCAGTAAATGGGTTTCTGGTTCCTTTTGTAAAGCCTATATCCCCATCTTAGATTCTTACCCCCTTCTCCAACTTTCCTTAATCTATGGAGGATCTAATGTCCTGTCCCTCCATCCTAGTTCTTGTGGCTGGATGAACACTAACTGCAAATTTCTCTGATGTGGATCACTCATCAGCCATGCTATCTTCGTGTTCTCAACCACAGCCCTGACTTGTCCCCCTAATCATAGCTATGGAACATGATGAAATAGGTCACAGAGTGTGATTCAGATTTTAGACTCTAGCATTGGCTTGTCTGCAATCAAACATCACCTTTGGTTCTAACTGCCTTGTGACCTGGCCATGTCACCTAACCTGTCCAAGCTTCAGTTTCCTCTCACATAAAATGGAATAATAATAATAATACCAACAATAATATTAAACCCATAGACTTTTTGTGGGAATTAGGTATTATGAGTAATGCATGTAGGGCTAGTATGTAAAATTACTCAAGAAATGTTAGTTGTAATCCTTTTCATCATCAATGATTCTAAGCTAAGTCTGACCTAAACCCATGTTTTCCCTGTTGCTAGGGAACTATTCCTTGTTGACTCTCTAGGCTAACAAATTTTTCACAGGGACTGCTTTAAGTTATTTGTCTACTTGTCCTTTTCCTCTAATAGATTGAAAGCCCTTTCAGGGAATGTACCATGTTTTGTTCATTGTTATTTCCTCTAAAATGCAGTGGGTATACAGGTAGATTTGTTGAATTAAGACCATAAAGCCAAAATGACTCATTTTAAATATAGGAAAATGGAAACTCAGGTAAATATTCTGGCCAAACCCAAACTGTGTCATATTATATCTCTGTGTTTTCCCCTATATTGTTCTTACAACCTGCAGTCTTCAAAATCAAGATCAGATATTATTTTATTTAAAATCTTTCCATGAAGTTAATCATTTTTATCTGCTTCTTTTGAACCTTATTCATGACTATATCATATTTTTTGTATTTTATTTTCACATCCAATTTCATTATTCCTTGTGAAGTCATAGATGTTATAGTGACCTAATCAATTATGTGTTATGCCCATAGCATCTAATGCAGTTCCTAAAACATGGAAGGTGACAGTAAATGTGTATGGGATTTAATTAGAAAGAGTGAGTCACATCAATGTTTTTCTAAGTACTCTGTGTACAGGTAGTCCCACTGTGCAGAATGCATAGAGATTATAATCAAATTTCACTTGGGAGTTTTTCTTAACTCCATGAAGGTTTAACTCTTCCAGATGAGTTGATCACATCCAGAGCTCTAAAGGGTCTTAATCCACCATCCTCCACTCCAGGAGAGAAATGCCACCACCCAACTTTCCTATTGCATTACAATAATTGAAGAACCACATTCTAGTTAACCACTGCTATCCCAAATTACTCAGCTGAGTTCTGGAATTTGTGGGCATGTTATCAGGCACTCAATTATACAGTCTCAGAAGATTCAAAAACCCAGTCTGTTAGTTGATTCACTGTTTTCAGGTTGGCACTTAGGAAATTCAAGATTCTGCAGTGCTTGTCTTCCATCAAATGCATTATATTCAGGATGTCTGAAGTGAGGTTGTCAAAAAGAGAGAGGAGTCCAACTGAAGAGTGGGAAGATTATAGGAAAAGGTACATTCATATTTATTTTGCATCTAATCCTTTAAAATATCTACTTTTAAAAAATACTTTAATGCCAAAATATATCATTGATAAACTTATAAATGTACATATATTAGAGATGAAAGCATAAACATTTTTACTGATAAAATATACTATCAAAAGTTTTATAAAGTACTACCTGACCTATCATTGTGTGGAGCTGACTTTCTCTTTGGAATAAAGAAAAAAGCTATTCTTATTTTCTTCTCTGTATATATTGTTTCTTTTTTCTTTCTGTCTCTTTTTTATTATCTGACTCTTAGATTGATTTCACAATCAATGAAAACATCTTTTAACAGATCCAGAACTTAAAGACTCAGATCTAAAGTTTAATTCAGACATATCTCTATGTTGCAAAGTCTGATTTGCTACCATGCGAACGCATTCCCTTTCTTTTAGCTTGAATGCAGTGCAGAAGGGAAGAGAAGAAAAGGGGGAAAAAGGAAGGAGAGAAGAAAGGAAAGAAGGCAGGCAGGCAGGCTCACTATGTCATTGATCCTCTTCTTATTGCTGATTACCACTAGAGAAGGTGAGAAGTACCTGTCAGCATGGTTAGGCAGGCTGCCAAGCAGGATCAGAAAAATAATCAGTGGCAAGACAACTACTATAGATTTCCACTCCCCCTGACCCTTGTAAAGATGAACCTCAACAACTCATCTGTTTCTTACTTGTCAGTTGCAAAGACAATTGTAAGGACTGAGAACTATAAGGATGAAAGAACAAAATGCTAAATGATAAGTTTTTAAGACTTCTTAAGTCTTTACTAACTGTAATGTATTTTACACAAATTGGTGAATATCAACTGACTCATTACCTTTAGGATGATAAGGGACTATGATCGAGGGGTAGTGAAATAACACATAGGAAATATAGTAAATACCATAAGCTCTTTCTCTGACACAAATTTTCCATGTATAATTGATAGAATTTAATCATTAAATATTGGTTTAATACTTATCATTTAACTTTGAGTCACAACTTTAAAAATATTTTTAAGGTTAGAAGATGATAGAACATGTAAAAAATTATTAATCTCTAAGAGCTAATGCTTTTTGTTCATAACCCCAACTTAACTACCAAGTGAACTGTTAAGCTAACTGTATTAGCTTCTGTATTATACTAAATGAATATATGTGGAACATATGTTTTCAACTTAACAACTACATACATGAGGTTGTCACTTTGGAGCCAGTATTCAACACCTCCCTCAGCAGCTGACTCACTATCCAACAGAATATAGGCAACCCCGGTTGTCCTTTCAAAGCATTGGTGATCATACTTAGAATCTTGAGACCACACACACAAAGAAAAGTGAGGATGGCACCCAAGAGGGTGTTAACCAATTTGTTTTTAGAGAGGGATGATGAAGAACTCTCAATTCCACTTTGAACATAGAGCTAGTGTTCATTTGTTTCCTGGTTAGATTTCTTCAGTCTTTTTATATCATCCCGGAGGTGGCCTCCTTATTAACCATGCTTATGAAAATTCCCTTCCAGAGCAAAGAATGCAGACACCACAGTGGCCAAGACTCCTTGCTGAGTTCAGTAATACAGTCTTCAAATTTTAGTTGAGCACTTAAGCGTCTGGAAAAAGGCAGTATTTCTTAGTCTATTTTATAGCTAGGTGTGGCCGTGTAACTAAATTCTGACAACATAACAAAATTCTGGCAGAAGTTCTCTGTAGCAAATCTGGGGGACTCTCTGGAATATCTCTTGCCTACTTTCTTCTTTATACCTTTTTCTATCAGACTGCTTGGAATGTCGACTCTGCCATATTGGATTATGAACAAAGATCCCACTTGAGCCAGACAGAGCCTAGATCCCTGAGGACTTCACAGAACAAAGCTGTTGTGCTAACCATGGTTTACAGACCTCTAGACTTTTGACTGAGAGACAAATAGACTTTTTTTAAATTTTATTTTATTATGTTATGTTATCACCAGACATTACATCATTAGTTTTTGTTGTAGTGTTCCATGATTCATTGTTTGCATATAACACCCAGTGCTCCTTCTGTCCTCTTTAAACCACTGTTTTGTTGTTATTATTGTTTTTTCATCAATCACAGCTGAAATGAATCCTATCTCATTTACCAAACAAGATACAGCCCTTATGTTAGACCAGAACTCACTCAGATTTTGACCAGTGCACTGATGATGTTCAGAGCTCTAATCCAAATGCCAGGACCACCCAGAAATCCATTCCCTACACGGAGTAAAAGGTATAGACATTTTTTAAGGATTTTATTTATTTGAGAGAGAAAGAGAGCACAAGAGAGCATGAGCAAGGGGAGGGGCAGAGGGAGAAGCAGACTCCCCACTGAGCAGGGAACCCAACTTGGGGCTCAGTCCCAGAACCCTGAGATCAAGACCCGAGCTGAAGGCAGACGCTTAACCAACTGAGCCACTCAGGCACCCCAGGCATCAAAATTTTTAAGGGTGTTTGTACAACCTTACTTTAAAATATTTCCTTAGCTGGAGTTATTCAGTGTAAAAAAATAAATATAGTTCACTTAGATATATAACACTCCTAGGGGTACACTGACTGTTGTAATCTAGACTATTTGTCTAGAATAATATCATCTGACTTTGATCTGATCTACAGAGAATTGTCCTTTTACAGTGATGTATGAGGAGACTTGATTACTAGATGCATTGACATTTGGGGAGGAAACAGTTTGCTGGCAGCGTGGCCTAGAGCTGCTCCTGCTCCTGCCTGCCATGCACTTACCCAGGGCTACAGAAAACTCACTGCAAAATGTCATAGACAGAACACAAACTGATGAAAGGCTAATTGTCACTTGGAGAGGACAATCTGATTACAATAGCTATTGCATAATATACAGCTGAAAGAATTTCAGCTAACATCCTCCAAACTATTCTAGAAACATACAAAAGGAGATAATCTGAATTTCTATTTACCATAAAACCCTAAACCACTACCAGAATCCTTCTCTTGGCCGATAATCAGAACACCTACAGCCCAGGAATGATTGAGGCTATCTGATATGACTTTTTTCTCTCCTCCTCAAATGTTATTTCTTGAGAAGGATTTATGCACTCAAGAGCTCTGTTCCTATGGGAACCTACAGCCCTCCCTGACTTCTCTAGGACTTCGCTGTCTCAGTCTGTTCCATTTCCTGACATATTCAAATTCTCCCTTTCCACTTCCTTCCTTCCTCAAAACTACAAAGAGCTTCAAATCTACCTCTTCAACTCCTCTTCCTCCCCAAGCTAGCTAGCTTCTTCCTTTTACTGCAAAATTTCTCAAAAAGCATCACTATTTGTTGCCTCCACTTCTCTCTCCCTTTCTATATCTTGGCTCCTATAATCTGGGCACTGTCCCCATCTTGAATCAATCTTCTTTATTAGGGTTCACTAATGTGCTAAATTAAACGGACTTTTCTTAGGTCTCATTCTGGTGACCACTGATGTCTCTAGCCGCCGTTGGTTCTTTGCCTCTCCTCAAACCAATCTCTCCCTTCAGCTTATACTGACCCCTGCAGGGTCCCTCATTACTGGCCATTTCCTCCTTAAAATCCTTTCCTCCCTTGGCATCCTTTCAATCAGTAGTGGCCTAGTTCTTCTCTAATTTCTCCTGACTCCACTTTTTGGACATATTTTTATCCAACATTTAAATATAAATGCTCCCCAAAGTTTACACCTTAGCACATCATGTTTCTCCCTATGATCTAGCCCATCAAAAATACCATTTTGATAATTCTCATAATTAACTTCATGGCAATAATGTCTCAACTAAATTGTCTCAAACCCTGAAACCTCTTTTAAACTCCAAACAAGATATCCTCTACATCTTACATGGTTGTAGTAAAAAGCACAAAAATCAAAGTATTTCAAACAGAACACATTATTTTACATACTAATCCTATCTCTCCTCCTTTCTGTTATGTTTCTCTACCCAATTAATGACCACTTCATCATTCTGATTTTTAAGATTTTTCATACAAGTGTTACTGTCTACTCCTTTAACTCATGACCTATTCCCATCCTTGTAACCATTGACTTAATAAGCACAAGGACTTCTGACATGCTATTGCAGAGGCAAAGATCAAGTACAGGCTTCCTGAGGATGCCTACAAATTGATGCCAGCCCTCAAAACTCTGCCTACACAATGACTCTTGTGTTCATTTGCTTATTTTCATTCTCATGGATTCCAGTTCAAGCCCATATAACTCTTTCATTGTCCATTGTTATAGCCTCACGAGAGGTCTCCCTCCCTCCACTCTCCTCTCATATCCTCTACATTGTTTCCATAGTTACCAATTCTAAAAGAAATCCAATCCAGATATTTGTCTGGTTAAAAAAAAAAAAAAAAGAAAAAAAAATAAAAGCCCTTTTTTCTTCTCCATTTCCCCCAAAACAAAATCCATGTTTCTCCTTGAACTTAAATTTCAACACAATTTACTTGTATGTTCAACAAAGATTATTGAGTATATATGTGTTGGGGGTACACAGTCCATGCCCATGGGTCTAGATTTAGCATCACAAGACCAAAAATGATTTTAAACACAGCATACCAAAAAAATCCAGGACACTTACAGAGTAATATTTTTTAAATCAAGCAGTTGACAGTAATTCAAAATTAATTCGAGTCTTTACACGCTCTTCTTGAAAACCATTACCAGAAATTTAATTTATATCCCATAGCAAAACTCTACAAAAATATTTCCTCTCATGTCCACTAAAATTCCTCTTTTCTCTACAAATGCTTTACAGCCTATTTTATTAAATCTTTAAAAATTCATCCCCATTATAACCAGGTGGATTTTCAGTTTTTCTCTCTCGCTTCAAATTTTGTTGTTTTTAATCAATTACAAGGATTCTTCATCATGAAAGCAAACCTAGGAACTGACCCTTTCTGCAGCCTTTCTAATTCTGCCTGTCTCTGCCTTTTGCCACAATTATTCACAGAAAAACCTCAAGAAAAGGGTTGACAAAGAAAGAACCTTACTTGAATTGAAAAAAAAAAAAACCACTGGTAAGACAACTTGAAAATGCTCACATACTAAAAAATTGAATCTTCAAATAAAAAAAATACAAAGGAATTTCCTTGCTGGAGTTAGCAGTGCTGGGAGGGTGAAGAAGTCGGTCATACCAGGTAGGGATGGCTCCCCTGAGAAGGAAACACCTGAGTTGAATGTATAAGAATGAGTTAATCTGTGGAGAGTAAGGTCAAAGGGCATCATATTTGAGGCTGTTAACAACAGGGCCAGACATGGAAGTCAAACAATGGCAGGACCTTCGCCACAAGGCTGAGAACGTGGAACAAAGTTCCAGACCTAGAGCCACAGATTAGCATAAAGAAAGAGAAAGCAGACCATGAATGGATGATCAGAATTTGGTAACAAAGACCAAGGAAGTAGCCTGTGGGGTGTGTGTGTGTGTGTGTGTGTGTGTTTGGAGCCAGGAGGAGTGAGACAAGGAGTGGTGATAGTTGGTAGCACAAAAAACAAAACTGGAGAGGGGCACATAGAAGCTACATATGTGTGCAGAGTAACCCCAGAGAGCTGAAGATTTTAGATATATCAGGTAATTAAGGGGTCCTGTGGTTCTGACTATCTCCTGGATCCCGATACAGGTAGCTCATAAGTGGAAGTCCTTCAAGGAGTACTGGGATGCCAGTATCATTGGGGTACTTTCTGCTGGAGAAGGGATGGACCCCAAAATTCAATTGAAGATGCAATCTGTTTTCTAATATTTGCAAATGCAGTTAGCGGTGAGTTCCAAGGACAAGAAGGGGCAGAGAAAACAATGGGTTGATATCTCCTACATTTCAAGCATTATTTCCCATTGCCTATTCCTATTTTCTTCTACATTTTTGATATGTCCCTTAGAGATACAAAATTGCCTGATATATAATCATAAGTCTTTGCTCACAATATATCATTGTCATTAGTAGAGTGAACCTACTTTATCTTTGTTTATTATTTTGTGAATTTAATTCTTTATAATATATAAATATCCATAAAACCACTAGCCAAACCAATAATCAAATGTAACCCTTAGCATCTACCTATTTTCTTCTCCCCCAACTCCCTCCAGGTGGTAAATACTATACTGAATGTTTCTCATTCTGTTGGTTTTTAGTGTGTGTGTGTGTGTGTGTGTATTTGGCAATATATTGTTTGTTCCTCATTTCTTTAAAAAGGTATAATATTGTGAGAAGCCCTCAATGGCTTGCTTTTATTGTTCAGTAGTCAATTCAGAATTTGTCCATGCTGTTGGTTTACTGTAGATCATTTATTTTCAGGGCTATATACAAATTCACTGTGTACAGGGACTATTCAACTCTCAGACCATTCCCTGAACACACAAACATCCAACCTCTTTACTTTGACTAAAGCTATTCCTTACCTTTTCTCCAAGACCACAAGATAACAAAAATGTTGGAGTTAGCAGACAAGGACATTAATACAGCTATTAAAGTAAAAGCATGAGTGAATTTCTGAGAAATCAGAACAGATAGATGAAACTATAAAAACAAGATGGAAATTTTAGAACTAAGAAACAATGTCTGAGATGAAAAATTCATGGATGGATATAAGAACAGATTGGACACTGGAAAAGAATGGATTTGTGGACCTGAAGACAGTTAAACTATTAGAAACTATTCTAGAAACTATTCAAACTAAAGTACAAAGAGGAAAAATGGGACCAAGACCTGTGGAATATTAACAAACTCCATAATATATGTATGTATGTGTGTGTGTGTATGTATGTGTATATACATATACACATATATGTATATGTATGTATATATACATACATATATATATACATATACATATATATATATGTATATGTGTGTGTGTATATATATATATATATATATATATATATACATATATATATATATATATATATATCCCAGGACAAAAGAGAGAAGTGGACAGCAAAAAAAAAATAAAAGAATGACCAAGTTTGACAAAAAATATATATATAGAAGCTCACAGATCCAAGAAGATTATCAAATCCCAAGTAGGGTAAACCCCAAATGGGTAGCGGCTAATGGCAATGATTGGTTATTCTACAAATGGGCAACATAAGGCTCAGAATGTGGTCTTCAGAGAGAGATTTCTTGGGTTAGATCTCAGCGACTTCATTTACTAGTTGTGTAAACTTGAGCAAGTTACTTAACTTCCCTCTGCCGCACTTTCTTCATATGTAAGGACAGTAATAGGAACTGGTTTTTAATATTATTGTGAACATTATATGAATTAATACATAAAAAGCATTCAGAGGATATCCTTGAACTTTCCAAGCATTGAGAATTCTGATTTTTAAATAAAAGGGGAAACTTCAATTAAGAAAAGAGAAGGAGGGGTGCCTGGGTGGCTCAGTAGGTTAAGCGTCTGCCTTTGGCTCAGGTCATGATCCCAGGCTCCTTGGGATCCAGCTCCACATTGGGCTCCTTGCTCAGCAGGGAGCCTCCTTCTCCCTCTCCTGCTCCCCCTGCTTGTGCTCTCTCGCTCTTTCTCTGTCAAATAAATAAATAAAATCTTTTGAAAAAAAGAAAAGAGAAGGAATACAGAAAGAAATAAGCATTTATGAAGATGATGTACACAATTTTGAATTATGTATAAATGAAGTAGTTTTGCCTTTTATAAGTTTCTGTTTTCTTTAACTATCCATGCCTATGCTTCCATATCCTAAAACTCAACAAATCTAAGAGGGTAAATACTACATTAAATGTGATGACAATTCTAGATGTTCAAAATGCCAGTGTTATTAAATATGCTAGTCATAACTATACATTTTTTGCAAAGCATATTTCTCCAAAACATGCAAAACATTCATGACATGAAAATTGGATCTTAATAATATGGGTACTTTTCTTCAATCCAGATGTCATTTTAATCTCTGGAGGAAGATTTCTTTATATATAAAGGCATCCAAGTAATATATTCTCTATAATTTTTTTTTTTTTTTACATTTTAAGACTAACTTTAATCTCAAAATCACATATCCATACGGCCATACCACCCTGGACGTGCCCAATCTTGTCAGATTCTCTATAATTTAACAGACACATGATTTCATAATTTCTGGGAAAATAATTTTCCTGCCTCCCTTCCAACTCCCTAACCACCCAACTTTCTCATATGTTGCTTTTCCTTCTCCACACATAACTTAATTATAAATGTTCCTCAAAACTCTCAGATCAGCATTCTTTCCCCCAAGTGAATTCTCTAAATTCATTTTTCCCACTCCCCTTTGATTCACTTCATTCATAGTTTTAGTGATCTTCTCTATCTTGATAATAGGTTGGTGGCATGATAGGAATATTGAACTCAGTTGATGGTCAAAAAATCTGGGAGCCAGTTCTAACTCTTACACTAAATTGCTTTGTGACTTTGGGCATGTTATTTAAGCTTTTAAGGCTCAATTTCATAATCTGTAAATTGAGAAGTTTGTACCAGATGCTGTCTAAGATCCCTTCAAGCAATGAAATGCTGTTATTCTCTGATTCTCAATATAAATCTTCATTACAAATCTGTCATTCATGGTCTCTTCCTACAATCGCAGTAGTCCTTAGGGTATTTTAATTTGGACATCCCATAGCCTAAAATTTATTATCTAAAAACTCAAGTTTAGATAATAAATTGGCTCCTCTCCAAATTTTCTTTACTTCCAAATTAATAATATCTTTCTTGAATAACATATGAATGAACAACAGGCAATAATTGGTTAGTAGGAGAGCACCAGTTTAATGTCATAAGACAAGGTCTGCCCCCAAAGAAAGTAGTTCCTCTTCAGCAAAGGAAATACAATTTGGGGAAGTTTTTAGGGTGAAGAGTTTTGCAGGCAACTTTCAGGTCAATTTTTAAATTTTTCCTTTTTAAAGTTCGTACAGGTGGATAAAACTTTGCCACTGTACAAAACATTTTCAAACAACATTTTTGGGCTGTGAGAGCACTTAAAGAGAATTTCACAATTCTCCGTAACACTCCAGTAGGTAATTGCTTTTTAAACAGGCAAATGTGTGCAGTCTTCTGTGCGCAGTATATTTGTTATTTCGTCTTTATCATTGGTTATGCTGTTCCCCATCGGGAACGGTGTCCCCACTTTTTTCTGTTTCAAGAGAGGCAGTATTAACTTGTAGCTGAGCTTTAAAGATATGGGCATTGTAGTCAGGAAATGCTGGGTTTATTTCACCTTTACTAGCTGCATGTCCTTGGGCAAGTTATATCAACCTCCCAATCTTACTTTCTCCAATAGAAACGTTTAACACTGAGGCTGTACATGGTAACTGATATATAAATCTTCATTGTTATCATTATCAACATCATAATCCAATTCTAACTCATTCACTGTGTTCTTTTAAACCCACAATAAATTGCCTTTCCTTCTTCTCCACTCTGACCTGGCTAATCAAATTGTTTAAAAAGACTATTCACCCATCTCTAAATCAACCCAAAACTTTGGTGGTATTTATGAAAATTTATTATTTGTTTCCAATCAGTGTCAGATTTAAAAGAAGATATTACCAGAATTCTATCCCAGGAGTGAAATATTGATTTAGTTTCTGTATTTGCTTTTAGAGGTGGATGGAAGAATGAACTCCATTTCTGGGAAGGCCCTATTCCCTTTCTCCACCCTACTTCTTTTTTTCTTTGTCATTCTTGATGCCATTGAAGCTGACAGAAGTGAAATAGGAGGTAATGCAAGTCATTTTTGTTATCAGAGGACTGGTCCCCTGAGTCCATGTATGGGAAAGCAGAGGCTGAAGTAGCAGGAAAGAGCTGGAGGAGAGTGAACAGTAAAGCAGAGAAGAAGGAGGTGCTTCCTGGGTCCCTCTTTCTAGTTTGTGCATTTATTTCTAAAGAAAACTAAACTTAAAAATCTTAGAACACCTGAGGGCATTCACCTGAAACATTTTTAATGAAACAAAAGAGAAACCTAGGTTTGCAACCAAATGCCAACTAACCCTTAACCTTTTGTAAGTGGCTCCCCAAATCTTGGCTTCCAGTTTGATCTACATCAATAGCAAAATGCCTGTGAAGGTAAAAATAGATTCATCAAGCCACCTTAATACCAGAAATAAATCTTTTCTGTTATCTGGGATGCAGGGAAAAGAATGGGGACAGAAGAAAAAACACATTGCTATTACTCTATAGTCCACAAGATAACTTTCATCTGGAAATAGTCCTTGACTGTTCACAAGTGCCTCCTATATAAATTTATGAAAAGAAATACTTTTAAAAAAAAATCCTGATATTTTTTGTAACTCAAATCCTACATCTGGTAAATAGGATGCCCCCAAACAACTGAACAGTTGGATCTGACATTTGTTTCATCTTCTTGTAACATGTAGCAGACCCTCACCATTGTTTGGTGCAGCAATATTGCTTCTAAAGAGGATTACAGGTAGGCGTTGTCTTATAATTCTTAGTTTGCACTGGACTTGATGTAGGCAGGTAAATAAGTAGTTCTTCTAAAAGATGCCATAACAATGTAAAAGTGTTATGTTTCTTGTACCTAGAGTGCTGTAACATTTTTCTTCTTTTCTGAAATAAACACTTTTAGCCAGCCCAAGAGAGATGGAAACAAAATTAAACTAATACTTCACAAACATTTGCTGTCTATAAATGGAAATAGTCAAACTTACCACCCATTTTTTGTACATGCAGTTGCTTTTCCTGCAATGGTAGTGGGCTTTTCCTGCAGTGGGCTTTGGCGAGAATCTAAAGCACCCTTACTTTGCCAGTCTTTATCTGTAAGTTGGTTAAGATGTTGGCTGGAATGAGAAATATACTTTCTGTGGCATGGTCCATCCTTGCTGACGGTCTTCATTTAATCAGACAGGATATGGCCAATAAGACAAGTGGAATGATGCCCTTTCACAAATGCATACATCAAGATCCAAAGAGTACCATAAAAAGAATAAGAATAGCTAACATGCAATATAGGAAATGGTCATCAGTGTGTATAAATGAATCACTTACTCAACAACAGTACATCTTTGAATAGAAGTGATGAGCGTGAATGTCTCTGCCTTGTACTTAATATCAGAAAGAGTTCACTATTTCACTATTAAGTACTATGTTAGTTGTAGGGGTTTTGTAGATACTCTTTATTAGGTTGAAGTTCTTTTCTATTCTTTGTTCCTGAGCATTTTTATCAGAAATGGATATTGGATTTTGTCAAATGCTTTATCTACATTTATTTAGATAATCATATGGTTTTTCTTCCTGATTCTATTAATAATGTAAATTAAATTATCTGATTTTCTAATGTTAAATCAAGTTTATAGTTCTGTGTTCATTCATTTATTCTTAAACAATCTAGCTAGAGATTAATCAATTTTGTTGATCTTTTAAAAATGTATTATTGACTTTCTATTTCATTGGTTTTTTGCTCTTTTATTATTTCCTTTTAGCTATTTTTGTTTATTCTGCACTTCTTTGTTGGCTTCTTTTTTTATTTTTATTTTTATTTTTATTTATTTATTTTTTTATTCTTATGTTAATCCCCATACATTACATCATTAGTTCTAGATGTAGTGTTCCATGATTCATTGTTTGTGCATAACACCCTGTGCTCCATGCAGAATGTGCCCTCCTCAATACCCACCACCAGGCTAACCCATCCTCCCACCCCCCTCCCCTCTAGAACCCTCAGTTTGTTTTTCAGAGTCCATCGTCTCTCATGGTTCGTCTACCCCTCCGATTTCCCCCGCTTCATTCTTCCCCTCCTGCTACCTTCTTCTTCTTCTTCTTCTTTTTTTTTCCTTAACATATATTGCATTATTTGTTTCAGAGGTACAGATCTGAGATTCAACAGTCTTGCACAATTCACAGCGCTTACCAGAGCACATACCCTCCCCAGTGTCTATCACC